>NW_027106613.1:105322-118798 GCF_000696795.3 Halyomorpha halys
AAATATATTATATATATTTTATTTCCTCATTTCATCCTCCATATATATTTCGAAAAAAAATATTAATCCTAGTTATTTAATATTTAACATTGATAGGGAAAATCCATTGTAAAACAAATTTATAGTAAACTTAGTAAAAGTTATGGAAACTGAAGAATGCGTATTAAGACTCGAAGAGTATTGTTTTTCAACCTAAATGAATTATGTTAACTATTATTATATTTTAATATTTAATTTAGTCATATTTTAAACTCAATTTTAAGTCATATTTTAATGGTTAGTTTATATGTTACTTAAACTAAATATCCATAAAGTATATAAATTATACTACATTAGATGTATTTATGCATTTAAAAAAATGTAATATTAATTTATATTAATTTTACCGAATTATATTTATAAATTCAACTATTAGATTTATTATCGAGTACATTCATAGCTATCTCACGATTACGTAACTAGATAAGTATTTCACAAACTAGCCTTAATAGAATCACGTTATACCTAAAATAAGTATAGAAATCGGTATATACATTTGTAATACACCTATGTATTTAACCATAATTTTCATTATTAACCAAACGTTGTTTTTTTTAAAATGAATTACGTAACCAGCTTTAGAGAGCTTTGTAGCAAATATATCTAACATGATAAAATTGGAATAACTTCATATAAACGTAAAATATATTGTTATATTTACATATATATCTATTTGCACTTTTAAATATATATTTAAATTAAATAGTAAAATTTATATCATATATTGTATTAAAATATATATATATATAAACTTATGTGAAGTCTGGTGATGAGAATAAAAAAAAATAAAAAAGGGACACTGAAACAACTCTGCTTTATTTCGCCTTCCTCTTAAATACATTCTGTGTGTTTGTTTACGAGGGGAGTTAGGATTACTGATATTGTGCCTGGCCATACCGTAACTTATATATATAAAAATTAATATACATATATATAAAAAAAAATCAGTTAACTTATATATAAAGTTCATTGGTCGAAGTGACAAAACCTCGGCGATTTAATGTATAGGTAAAGTTTTGGGAGTTCATAGCAAAATAAACCTTAGAGGTAGACCGAGGAGTGGATGGGAAGATTTTGTTAAGGGTGGCCTTTGGTCATTGTTGTTTTGACGGGAAGGGCCCAAGGTGGTCGTTAGGCGTTGATTGATAGTGCCGGAATTGGACCTTTGGGTTTGCTGAGCCTGTTATTACAAAATTCCTTTACTTGTATAATTCATACGAATATGTAAAATGATTTAAAGTATATAGAATAAGGAACTACTACTTAAATGGAAGGAGATGAAATAAACATTTAAAAAAAAAAAAACAGTAATAATTCTATTTAAATTTAATTTCGATTAATTTCAAATATGATTGTATAAATAAATAATTGTATTTATTTGTAATAAAAAATCAAAGGTATATGTATGTTACTTATATTTGTTCAAGCTAAGAGACCTCCTTATACTGACGTACCATATAATAATAATAATAATTATTATTATTATAATATGAAGGGCTACAACCCATGAAGGTTCCTGACCCTTCAGGGATTTAGAGCTTTGTAAGAAAATACTATTTTTAGAACAAGGGACATACAAGGAGATTTTTTCGAGATCGCGCATAATCGTCAGATTTTTCTCCTACTAAGAGAACTCACATTATGAGGCTGGGTAGGTGGATTTAAGTAAGGCTCCATAGCCCACAGGGTTGACTCATGCTGCAGTAACAGAATAATTAATCATCTGTCACATGTGGATTCGAACCATGACCCATGAAGTTAGTAAGCTCACCTCTGTGCCGCCCCACACTCGCCTCATATAAAATAATAATAATATCGTAGCATTCTATAATAAAATTATTTATAATATTTATGAAAATTGTATATAACATAGTTACGTAACCTAAGTGAGTATCATATTTCATCCTGAGGCACACCTCACATTTTCCAAGAATCTCTTGGATTGTGCGTTTAATGCCACACCAGATATATTTGCGCCGCAATGCTTGTAGAGTCTCGTTAAGCCAACGATTTATTATTATTATGATTAGTTTTTTCTTGGTGATAAGCCAAGGTTACGTCCTTTTGATGTTCCGGGTCTCTCAGGGTATCTACCATTGATGTGCATCGAATAAACGATTGATCAATGCCGATCTTTTCCCATACCGTCGCATTTCCAATATATAAATGTTGGATCTTGGATGCTTGGAAAACAGGGCTTTGGATGCTTCTTTCAGCGCTCTGCATATCTGATCCTCTTTAACTCCCGGTTGTGACCAGATAGTCGAAAGAGTACTACCAACGTACTTGCTCTTTCCACCTTCAGCAACCTCGTGGTTTTTGTCTTCCAAATAATCTAGTACCTCTTGTTTTTTTTATAATATCCTCCAGTTCCTCTATTTCCGTCGGTCTGTTATCGTTCAAACGTTCTTCTGCGGACGTTTCCTCCCTAATCTGGTTCTCTGGTGAGGCTGATTGCTGTTCTTCTTCCGGAGTTCACTCCCTCAAGAACTGCCTTCTAGCTCCAGATGTTTCCCCATGGTTATCTTCTATTGCGTTTATCATGATCGCTCGCGAAAGCCAATCAGCCACAGCGTTTTCCTTGCCAGGTTTGAATGTTATGTCCATGTTATACTGGCTCAACAGTTCGTTCTGCCGTGTGGCTCTTGCGGACGATTCCTTTAACTTCCCCACTTATTACAGGGGCATATGGTCCGTCTGAAACCTAAATCGTCTTCCAAACAAGTAGGGTCGGAAATGCTCTATTGCTCACACAATTCGCAGTAATTCTCGTTTCAAGGCTCTGTAACGTGCTTCTGCCTCTGTGAGTATTCTAATAGCGTATGCCACAGGACTTTCTCCTACCTCACCCTCCTGTGACAGCACCCCTCCCAGTGGGTACTCACTAGCGTCTGATATCAACGTGAATTGCTTCTGGAAGGTAGGAAACACTAGTACTAGTTCCTTCTGCAGCTGGTTTATACATTTACGAATATTGCTCTCAATGGCTGGCGTCATTACTATCGAACGCTCGTTTCTTAGCAAATTATTAAGAGCTACCAGGTATTCGGTATCAGGAACGAACCGGCGATAGTAGTTTAATGTCCATAACAACTCCTGATTCCTTTTATGTCGGGCGGCACCGCCATCCGATGTAAGGCCGCTACCTTCTGCACATCCGGTCTAACCCCCTCCTGAGATATGATATGTCCCTGAAAATTTATCCATTTTTGTCGAAGGAATGACTTCTCCCGAGATAGTTTCAGTCCAAAGTTTGGTATTCCCAGGAACACGCCGTTTAGGTGCTTCACATAGTCCGTATCCGATTTACTAAATACTAGGAGGACTTCCATGTAAACCTGGCATACTGCTTCATCTAACCCTCTCGAGAATTCGTCCATCAACCTCTGGAATGTAATGGGCGCATTCTTCAGTCCAAACCGCATTCTCGTAAATTCGTAATGTCCTCTTTCGAAAGTAAAAGCGTGGTCCTCTGGGTGCATATGAATTTGGTGATACCCTTTTTTCAAGTCTAAGGTAATAAAGATTTTAGCCTCTCCTAGTCTGTCAAGGATATGCTCAAATCTCGGTATTGGGTACTTCTCATCGAAGATATTCTCATTGAGCTTACGATAGTCGATGACCACCCTATATTTTTTCTCGTTCTCACCTGGCAAACCTTTCTTCTATTGGCTCGCTTTCGTCCATATTCCTTCTTCGAAATATGTATGGGCACTGCCGGGCGTTGTCCTTCCTTTCTTCCCACTTTAGACTAAAAATTGTTCCGGTTTCCAAAGTTCCCGGGCTTATTGAGTCCAGTACTTCTATGTATACATGTCAATCAGCTGTTCGACTCGATCAGCTGATACGGCGGGGTCAGCTGTTATCATGCTTCGGTCATAACTTGATGTTTCAAATTTTCGTTTTTCTTGTAAACATGTATATTAGCGGGAAATGTACCTTTTCATTTATTATTTTTAGTTTAATTGTATTTGATTTTTTATCATTTTTCTAAATTTCTTTATTATCATGAATTATTTACTTTATATTTTATCTAATTTTTTCCACTATTATTTTATATACTCTGCTAATTATTGTTCATTTTTATCGTTTCAGATTCATTATTTTATTTATATTTTATGATGGTTTATAATTTCATTGTTATTTTGTATTTCACACTAAGACTCAAAAGCCTAATTTTGACGCCTGTAATATTATTCTAAAGGGATCAATCCCTAAATAAATAAATAAAATACTCATAAGTCAATGTAAATACATTCAAAAATACATATGAATTATCACAATATACTTAAGTGAAGAATACATAGCGTCTTATAGTTGGTTACGTAACGAGGCTTTCCTGTGGACTATGGCTCACAGTTGTGAAATCCTTCCCCATACATATTTAATACATCAAGAAATTTCTATTGGTTTCAATCAAATAAATAAGAGATTCAAACAACTACCTAAAAATCTAATCATTCGCCCAACGAATTTGTAAAACTGTTTCCTATTAAAATATTATCGGTATGCATGTAAACACCCATTTTCTATCCTCTATCGAACCATCGAAAATTTTTGGCAAACTAATCCATTACCTCCCACTCCCTTACCATACTAGAATCCAATCTCAGTTAAGCATCAAGTACCCAATTAAGTTTTAGGTAGACATTTCGAGAAATCTCCTATCCTATAAATCTTATAACCTTTTGCATGGTGATGCATGAACTGCCATACTCCAACAGCTCATACTCCCAGAAAATCCGGAACATCTTTACTCCATCAGTCTTTTCTCACACTGAGTTTTTTCTTTTTTTTCGAACCCTCTAAAACATAAAATGATACATGAATAACTAAATTACATTACGTAAATTGAACATATATCAAATTTAGTATAAAACTTTTTCTAAGAATGGTACCAGAAGATGTCCAGTGAACTACTTATACGAAGTTTGATGTGACCATTCTGTGAAGAACTCAACTTAAATCTTTTAGTACAAGATCCGAGAAGGAAAAACAAAACAGTTATTTCATCCCAATTTTTGAACAATTTAATGTAAACTAGTACTATTAGTACAAGAGCCCGAGAGGAGAAAAAAGGCAGTTTTCTCACCCCAATTTTTGATTACTTTAATGAAAACTATGTATAATTACAAGTCAAAACTGATGAGTCTGCCAATTATTGGTAGGGGGAATAAAAAATGGCGGCTGTTTCAAAGTGATAAAAAACACTAATTTTTCATTCGGAGCTCTATAACTTAAAAAGTAGGAACAACACAAGAAAACCTAAGAGTACCTCCTTTAAAGAAGAGTAAATTTTCTAAAATATGAGCCCTAATAGAGTTATTTACGTTAAGTAGTTTTCGAGATATAGCTTTTTAAAAAGCAACATTTCATAAAAAGGTTGTATGGGACTTACTGGAAGATCAGTAGTTAGTGGATTAATTTTGAAAAATTCATATCTCAAAAACCTTTTGACGTACAGTTGATTAGCACTCAAATGAAAGCTAGTTTAATGTATTCATTGGAGTAGTGGTTTTCTTGAAATTTGCTAAAATAAATTGATTTATGGTTGTTCCGACAAATTTTCATTTGCCAAATTTATATTCATATATGAATATCATAAAAACTACTACCCCTACGAAGATGAGTGTCATAAACTACTTTATAGTAAGTTAAATTTCCTTTATTTTGACTGTTGGCAGACATATGTGCGTCTTATGGATCTAGAAATATATTTTTTCAAAAATCCAACATTTTATACGAACAAGTATAAATTAATATTTTGTGAGTTTATTTTGTCAAATATCATAAAAACTACTACTCCTACAAAGATAAACATAATTAACTATTTTGTAGTGAATTCAACTAGCTTTAATTTGAGCGCTAGAAGACATCAGCACGTCCAATGGTTTCTGAAATAAAGTTTTTCATAAATTAAATTTATTGTCCGCACAACTGTAAATCACTTTATTGTAGCAAATATCATGAAAACTACTATTCCTTAGAAGGTAAAGGTCATTAACTTCTTTATAGTATATTAAACTAGCTTTTATTTGAGTACTAATAGACATCTGTACGTCACATAGTTCCTGAGATATAGATTTCTCAAAATAAATAAACTAACTACTAATCTTTCAGTAGATTTTTAAGAAATTTTGCTTTTTAAAAAGCTTATATTTCGAGAACTATTGGACATAAATAGCTCTTTTAGGGCTAATATTTCAGCAAATTTACTCTTCTTTAAATAATGCTCTCTTGGATTTTCTAGTGTTGTTGGTAGTTTAATCTGAAATGTAAATTGATCCCAATATTTTTCTTCTAAAATTATTATTTTCTTTATGCATCACTTTGAGATTTTTAAAATAAAAAGTTGAGAGAAAAAGTTGACCACTGAAGTTTGTGTTAGTAATAGAATAAACCAATCTTAAACAATGAATATATTAAATCGATAATCTAATGAAATTTTTGAAACTGACAAACAAAACCTGTCACTAGCCTATTCGCAAATTATTAATTTATTAAAACACCAGTGATCTTTTTTAATAAATTTTTTTTTGGAACTTGGCGATAAATTTTGTTAGTATTCATAATTTTTTTTCTTTTCTTTATTATCCGTTTTTACATACCCCCTACATATTTATACTTTTTAATTATATTTTAGCTCTCATAATTTTACATTTAAATCTTATTTTATCTCAACGTTCGTTTTTTGATCGTTGGATTTCTGTTTATCTAACGTCTTTGTCGACCTGCACTCTAACGACTATTCCTGCAATTTCAAACAGTTTAGCAGAGACATCTGCCTACAACTGTAAGTTATTTTTTTCTCTCTTATTTCTTCATTTCCTATTCTCCATATTTCTTCTTATTTTCTATAACATTATTTTTACGTACTCCCGTTTTTATACGCCCTTTATATATTGATACATTTTATTACTTTTTGGGCACTCATTATCTTACAATTTACACCTTTTTATGTTATTTTTTTTCTTTTTTACTCTCACATTGTCTATTTTATCTCTACAATCTTTGACCTTTACATTTCTGTTTATATAATGTCTTTTGCCGACCGGCACTCTAGCGATTTTTTCTGCAATTTATAACAATGTAGCCTTGATTCTCTTCCTATAATCTTTCTCGCATTTCTTACTTTCCTCATTCCCCTTTCTCCATTTATTTCTTCTTATCCCCTGTTGTTTCCTAATTTCGTTACCTGATTCTTTATAGATTCTTTCCATTGTATCATTTATTTGTTGCTAACATCTATATGTATTTAAATAATAATGTAATCAATCTACTACTGTCTTGTCCATAGTAATCAACTAATTTATATTTTCATTCCACTATTGTGTATATTTCCAACTTTTTTAGTCTATTATTTTTTTTATTTATTTATTTTTATTATTATTATTTTATATATATAGCTTTATCTATTTTATTTTTATTTATATATTTTTTTCTCTCTAAATGATGGTTGTTCTCTTTTCTTTTTGTTTTTATAGCCCTGGTAAAGACCTGAAAATCAGGTCGAAACATCGGCATAAATAAATATGTTTTTGTTTATTTATGTTGTTCCTTTGCTGATCGCACCCCCTCCCCCCGACCTTCTTCTCCAATCAGTAATCTACGGTCAACTATATAAACCTCATAATGAAATTTTTGTTTTGGTTCCATTATTTGATGCACCCTCATCTGAGGACGACCCCCTAGGGGGAGGATGGTTTTTGATAATCGATCATTCAAAGCTCATAGAATACATAACTTATTAATATTTTCTTTTTCTGAGAATAAAAAAAAAAAATTGAACAAGACCTTTATGGGTAACCGCTAATAGTGTATCATTAAATGGAACTTAATGATACTCTATTGTTATTCCTGTTTGTAATACATCTGCCTAAGCGAGATACCTTACAGGATAAGTCGTTGAAACCACTCACGCATGTGCGTACGGGGTCCTATGGATTACGTAATAATACTGCGTTGTATAAAAGTGGTGGAGGTTGAAGCTAGGACTACAGAATGGCAGCGGCCAGGGTCGTGAAAAGAGCTCTTAGTCTGGACGGTGTCTGGATACCCCTTACCACTCCCTTCGGTAAAGATGGATCCATCAACTGGAAGGGGTTAGAGCACAACCTCAGGATCTACGAGAGGGTCCCCTTCGCAGGTGTGTTGTCTTTGTATACTATAAGCAAATTGAACAAAATTATATATGTAAAATTTAAAAAAAAATAATCTCTTAGAATTTTTTTTGTATTCGTTTAAATTCATAAAAAAAAAATAATTATATGTATCACAATATATACTAATAATTATATGTAGAGTGGAGGAGGAGAAGAGAGTCTCAGGTCCTTGTAGAAAAGAAATAAAACTATAAAAGTCAGGAACAAATGAGGTCTATTAAAAGTGTATATCTACTTTTGAAAAAAAATATTCTAAAAAAATAATATAGAAGCATCTTATGTAGATAATTTGAATTTGTATTTAAAAAATTGTATATATAACACAGGAAAATATTATTTTTTTAAAAATAAATTGAATATGTTTTAGCTGTATATTTTATTCGTAAAAAAAACAACATTACTTTCAGAAATGGAATTATTAACTTTTGATAGAAAATTCCTCAAAAAGAGATCGATCAAAAGTGTTATTTTAATTTCTGTAAAACACAAATCTTTAACATAAACTGAAACATTTTGAAATAGACACTTAAATACAATAAAGTACTATTGCATTGATCGACATTTTTCAAAAAAAAAAAAAAACAAGATTATTTATAATAAAATTAAAAATTATGTAAGCTATAATATTACAAACATTACATTGAGTTAATTATTAAAGTAATAAAATAAAAAATAAAAAAAATCAGATCCATTAAAATTAATATTTTAATTTTTATAAACTATTAATTTTTAATTTTATTTGAAACCTTGCGAAAAATTCGAAAATAAAAATTTACTTTGAATTAATTTGAAGAAGAAACAGCTCAATTGCATTGTAATTAATTATACGTGAGCCCGGATCATATATTTAAATTAAAAAATTATTCCTTAAGAATGCTTTGTATTCGCCTACAATAATAAAATAATAACACATGAATAAATATTGACATTATTTAGGAAAAAGACAATTTATAACTTATTTTTATATCACCCCTAATCTGAAGCATTGTGAAAATTGTTACTTACAAATATGTAAAAATAATTATTTTTTATATTATGGATAGGAAATATATTTAAAAGAGTAGAAAGTAAACATATAACTTTAGTTGGTTAAAGGTATTATCTTAATATTCATTAAGTTAGTTAGTAAATTTTAAATTATAGCTAAACCCTTGTGAAACAATAATAAAAATATATATTGGATTAATTGTATATACTATATTTGAACGAACAGTATTCTTGCATTAAAAATATACGTGAACCGAAATTATATATAGCTAAAAAAAAAAATTCAACCCCAAAATAATTTTTGTGTTAACTAACAATTATCTAGATATATAATTTTTTTTAAATATATAAATAAATGTGAATAAAAAGGAAAGGGCAGTTCAGAAAGCAAATAAAAGAGAATTATAAAGGTCAGGTACAAATAGAAAATAGAAAAAAATTATTACTTTATTTTTTTAATATATTAATCTTTAGCTTTATCCGAAACCTTGTTAAATAGTTGCTTATAAAAATATGAATCGATGAATTTTATGCATTGTAATTATATGTGAGACCAAAGTATATATATATAAACCTTCAGATTGTTGTTGATCTGCAGAAATCAAAATAATAATCATAATATATGCATAAACATTAGTATTTTCCAGGAAATAACAACAGTAGTTATAATAATTTAAAAAACTTTAATACTACAAACTTAAAAATTAGTTAATTATAAAAGAAACGAAATAAAATTAAAAAGTAACATACAATTATGAATAAGATCAATTAAAATTATTACAATATTTTTAGTAAAATATAAACTTTAAAATTTACCTGAAACCTTGTGAAATAGTTGCTTACAAAAATATTTATCTAATTACTTTTATATACTACAAAGATGAAACCATACTATTGCATTGTAATTATTTGTGATCCCGAATTATATAACGGAAAAAATCAATCCCTCGGAATTTTTTATGTTCGTCAACAATAATAATAATAATATGTATGTAAAGAATGATATTTTTCACGAAGGAAAGAAGAATATTTATAATAATTTAAAAACCTGTAAAACTACAAATATTACAATTTATTAAGTAGTTAAAATAGGAAATAAAATTAATAAACTAAGGTGCAAATATAAATTAAATTGACCTATTAGTAAATATAATTAAAAATATGTATTAATATTTTTGATAAAAAAAGTATGGCCATTTTTAATAATTGGAAAACTACTTATATAACACTGATTCCTGTTTAATAAAAACAATACCAATAGTTGATTATTATGGGAAGTATAAAAAACTGTGGGACTTAAATGCAAATTTATAGGAATTAAAAGTATTATTATAATATTATTTGTAATGTTCAAGCTTTATCTGACCCATTATGTAAATTACTTACAAATATATATTGAATTAAATTTGTAAATTACTTTATGTATAAAACATATATATTTTATTACACTAGAACAATAGATTTAAATAATTCCAATCACTAAATAATTTTTGTGTTAGATACTAATTATATTGGTCATTATTTATTCTTTATTCAATAGAAAGAATATATTAATATTTCTATGGAAACAATAAACAATAGTTATAATTATTTTTTACAAAATAGAGAAGAATACACTAATATTTTTGAGAAAATAACCAAAAGCATTTATAATAATAATAGTAAATATATATTTTAAAAAATATAAATATTTTCTATTAAATAAGAACTTTTGAATATTATTTTATTGGGTTGATGTCTTTCTGACGAATTTTGTATTATTAAATAACTTTTGACAAAAATAGTTCGATGTTTTGGGATTTTGTCCCAACATCGTATTTGCTAATCTATGCATCTTACAACGTATTTAATATTACTTTTTCTATAACAATAGATTCCAAATCATCCATAACAATATTGTCATATAAGTACAATTATTTTGACAACTTTTTGGTCCATTGTTTTAGATATTTGGATACGTTGGGAGTCTATTTTTTAAATTCTTATTAATCTTAACCTTTTTAAATGAACGCTCTTATAATCATGGGTGGACTGGACTTCTTTTTCCTTGTATAATTAACTTAATTTGTTATTGTCGTTTGAAAACCAATAATTCATTTCATTAAATGCTAATTTAGTCGGATATAGCAGGATAGTTGAGAAAATAGTTATTCTTCAAGGATAAAAAATAAATATATTCATACAGATAGATAAATATACCAATATATAAACATAATAAATAGATATACCGAAATGAAATATACATCATGAACTATATAAAAACTTTGAGTGAAAATTTATACATATTTAGTATAATACACGTTATCAAAAAAGGGTGCTTTACGAGGCTAGGTGGATCCCCGATCCACAGGGTTGGCTCACAGCTACAGAATAAATAATTCGCACCCTGGTTCTTGAAGTTAGTAGAACACTGCCTTACCACTCAGCCACTCCGGCCCCTCATTATATAATTAAAACAACAACAAAATCTTCTTGACAATACTTAGACATCATCTTATTTAAGTTCATAATTCAAACTTGGTCAGGTACATTCGCAGATACAGGGTCAATTCCATGCTTTGTGGGGTTATGACACCTTAGAACATTGTGCTAACTTTACCACTTTGTGTTATTAGAGATCTTAGGGGGTCTATCAGAACTCTCAGCAGAAATGTCGAACTATATTTTTGAATAAAAGTTTTGAGCGGAACAATTTTCAAATTCCAGACTAATTTTTTTTTATCAATCTCGGCACTTTGACTATCGGGTATAATTTTTAGAATTATAGGGACTTTAAGAATCGTCAATAAATTGCCGGTCACTGAAAAAGATTTTTGACTACAAATTTTGAACAAAAATATTTTTCGCTCCAAAAAAATGGAGTTTTGATGCCTTTGAACTTTTTTGCAACCAACGTTGTGTGTTTTTAGTTATCCTAAGAGCTCCCATTTCAGTTCTGTTCAGGGGAGAAAAAATTATGTTTTTTGACGATTTTTGAGACGTCCTAGAATTCTGAGGAAATCATGTTTTCTGTAATTGAAAAAAAATTTATCACATTCACAATACGTCCCATATTTACTATCGATTTAAAAGATATTATTTTTTTAAACTGACCTGGAGAAATAATGTCAGCTAAGTGTAAAGGAAAATAAGTAACAAACCGGAGGCTTGGCTGTGTCAGGGACACGACTGAGTGTCTGTCATTCTTGAAAGCTAACCAGTCCTAAATGTTATATTTGAGGAAAACACAAGGATTTTTTTATTTGTGATGAAAACCTTATCGTCAGTAATAGAAGAAATTTTTTTTTTTTTATAATTTATTTATTTTTATGAGTTACAGCCTTAGTCAGCTGTTACTTCGATGTCAGCTGACTGAGGAGATCAGCTGATCGCATGTATATAAAGAGATGTACCGAACCCAATAAAGTTAGTATGTTACAGCAGTTCAAACGTGTTACATCTTATTCCTTCTTCTCTTTTTTGACATTTTGCTTTTGCCAATACTTAACTTATGTATAAAAATATATACAACAAGTAAATTTTCTGTAGGTGACATAGTGACACGACACAAACATGTGGAGATCTACCCATCGATAGAACTCCAATAACATTTCTAGAGGAGATCTCAAGGCCATCTTCTTTTCAGACGCATAGGAGGATTATTAGGTAATGAAGGAGAAGCCAGGTTAGAAACAAGTGGATTTGGATTGTCGGGAAGTTTATCATAAAAGGATTGGTATCTGGTTCTGGCTAAATCGGCAACATATGAGACATTGAGGTCCTGATGGATGACTTGATTCGTGACAAAGTAAGGAGCATTAAGGATTTTGGACTGTAGGGATTGGAATATCTCTTAATCTAAGCTAAGCGTTAGAAGATATAAATTCATAGGGAATTATTTTGTTTTGAGATCCTTAATTAATATTTTCAGTTAAGACATTTAACCCTCTAACACCATATGTACATATGATAATGTAGCGAGAGGGAGCAAGTGGTTGGACCACAACTCACCAGAGCGCTCCACCTCGAGCCTCACCGAAGCTCTCAAATTTATAAATCACTTCATTTTGTAAAAGACACGTTGTCATTTTTATATATTAATGGTTTCTGTACATAATACTTAGCAATGTCTGTACAATGAATAATAAATGATAACAATGGAATGCACGAACCTATCTCAAGAAGACATGTACCAACCGCTTCTCGGTCACAGCCGCATGGACTAGGCCTATAAATAAGGGACTCTAAATCCCTCAATTAGAAACACAACTAGAAACACATCTATCTTTCACTGCACACATACAGAACA
>NW_027106613.1:119719-120143 GCF_000696795.3 Halyomorpha halys
CTGAATCCACGGAGATGTCCGAGACCTCAGGAACAGAAACTGAAGCAGGGGACCATGAGCGAGAAGATAGCCAGCAAGCAACTAGAACACGAGAAGAGTTCTGAGGAGCGTGCCCACACAGGGGCTGCCGCACGTTGGAGATCAACCAAATGAGAGGAGAACACGGCGATTTGCCTATAATAGAGATTGCAGGTGTGAGGTGTCTGGTAGACACTGGTAGTTCCAGTACTATCATGAGCCGAGAGGCTGTGGAGAAGTTGTGTAGTGGAGAGAGAGCATACCGGATTCAAGTATGTCAGTGTAGGTTAATCACCTTAGGTGGCCCTTGTGAGGTAGAGGGGGAGGCGGAAATAGGCTTGAACCTTTGGGGATTTAGTAAGGGCATCTTGAAAGTCCATATTGTAAAGACCATGCCGAGGGAATA
>NW_027106613.1:130098-142316 GCF_000696795.3 Halyomorpha halys
AAAAAAAAAAAAAAAAAAAAAAAAAAAAAAAAAAAAAACCTCAATTCGATCGTAGATCCACATCCTTTCCAGGGTCTAAACATGGCGCAGGTGGCGTATACATTGCCTGAGATAGAGAAGTTCATTGCCAATCTATTCTCGCAAAAGTTGTTATTTCTGTACGCCCACCTAAGACGATGGCCTATCTCCTCTCCTTCTCTCCAGCAATCTTAGTCCGTTCGCTTCATCTCGGCAACTAAGATTGTAACTTAATCCTCAACGGTTACACTGGTCCCTCCGCTTCATCTCGGCAACTAAGATTGTAACCTAATCCTCAACGGTTACACTGGTCCGTCCGCTTCATCTCGGCAACCAGTGTAATTTCCCGGCTCTAGTCCGTCCGCTTCATCTCGGCAACTAGAGCTGCTCCTAGCCTTATCGGCTTACTGGTCCGTCCGCTTCATCTCGGCAACTAGTAAGCTGACTCCTATCTTGACAGTTCTAGTCCGTCGCTTCATCTCGGCAACTAGAACTGTTACTCTACCTCACTCTCTCACCTAGACCTCCTCTACCTTCGTCAGTGTCCAGGGCTCATCCTCTGGCACGGCCGTTCCTATCTTATAATGAATACGCCTTGTCGTGGGCCTTCTGTAAAGAGATATCAGGCTGGAGAAATCGCCTAAGACAAGACCCAACCCCGACAATAACAATGGTATAAATCGCAAACACAATATATCGATACTTTTGCTGAAAATGTAAACAATGCAAGTATATGAGACCTTACGTTATTGGTGGAATATTGGTAAATAGAAAATTAAACTATATGATCATGGAGTGGTTGGTGCTGTGGGCGTCATAGAATTGTATGTTGTGATTAGATATAGAATTGTGTATTAGCTCAAAGAAGTGGGAGTATTTGAACCTTTCCATGTTTATATAACTGTAAATAATAGATAAATGTACTGATGCATCTAAGACAGGTGGTTTTAATATATCTTTCATACCTAGAGTTTTATTTTATGACCATTAAACCCTACATTTCCTAAATTTGAGCCAGAAAATTTATATTAGAAATATTTTTTATTTTGGAAAAGATCCAGTAGCTCTAATTTTTGCATATATCGAGGGAACAGCAAAAATACAAATCTTGGAGTTCTCACTTTTGTTTTTGCGTCGTAGTACGCTAATTTGGAGGACAGTAGCTCCCGATGGTCCCACTTAGCGTATCCACATTGTAATGATTTTTATTCTTTAGAATCTTTTTAGGAAAAACTTTTTTTATGAAAATTATGAATACGAAAATAAAACGGGAAAAAACACGTTAGGGGTTTTTCATAAAAATTCACGTCTCGGTGCGCAAACAGGGAGTGAGAATTCGAAAAATTGGATTTTTTATTGCATATTAAGGACTTAGATAACACTTTGCAAAGTAACTCCTTGTTTTCTTTCTTTATTTCTTTGACTATTATAATAAAAAATTAAAAATATCTTCCTTTTTTTTTTAGAGGTTTCCATAAATTATTTACAAACCAGAAGGCTCGACACGGATATAACGGAAAATATTTGAAATTATTTACCACCATCGGGTGACAATGAACAAATTTAGTTAACTTGTAGTGGAATATAATGAAAAAATATCGTTAAAAAATCAACACAGCTCCATCAATATAAAATTATTCTTAACTAGCCCGATTTCAAAATGTTCTATGAATTAAAAAAAATTATTAAAAATTTATTGTACTGTCTTTGTGCGGATGTGACTTGCTTAGAACCAGTTTCTAAATAAAGACTTGTTATAACTTATCTCCTAGTTTAGTAGTCTTTCCTTGGAATCTACCAGCTGTGTCAAGGATCTTGTCTTTCCTCAGTACCTTGTATTCATAAAATTTTTTTTATTACATCCACTTCAGAATTGAGGAAGAAAACTTTAATAGATTACTCCAGTATACAGTTATCATGAATATGATCCATATTATTTATTACTCCAGCATATAGTTAACATAAATATGATCCATATTATTTATTACTCCACCAGATAGTTAACATGAATATGATCCATATTATTTATTACTCCTGCATATAGTTAACGTAAATATGATCCATATTATTTATTACTCCACCATATAGCTAACATGACTATGATCCATATCATTTAATTATTTTTTTCTTTCAAAATATATGCATTATATCTGATTGTTTTGTTTCACCTAGATTGTATAAAGTTTCTTCATTCCACATAAAATTGTTTGATTCATCAAAAAGAAAAAGGTACTACCTTAAAGTAGTGCTGACAACTGGTAATATGGGAGTAGGGATGTTGAAAATATCCATGTTTTAAAAAAAATATTCAATATTTTTTTCTGATAGTTTTAATTTGGTATATTGTAATATCAAAATTAAAGTTTGACAAAAACAAATATTAAAAAAAAAATTAAATAAACCTACAAATAAAATCTAAAAGGATGGTGAGTTCAACATGCTAAGAACCTAAACAAACTCCTTAAAAGATATAATAGTTTTATTTTATTTTTTCTATTTTAGTGATAAGTTTTTTATTCCTTTTTTGGTTTTTACTAAAGTGTTAATAATAAGTTTATCAATATTACTTTAATTTCGGCCTTCTTTCTTCTTTTTTTTTATGTTGAACAATTCAATTCATTTTTCTCTAGTTATCAGTAATAAGTATTTTTAATAATTTTTCTTTTTAATGAATGTTTATTACCTTGATAGTTTTGCAGTAATTCAGTAAGCATTGATTTACTTCCTTTCTTTTTATGTCTTAGCAATTAATTAATTTTTAATCCATTTAAAAATAAATAAATGTTTAATTGTTTCTGTTTAGGCTATTACAAATCTAAGATCTTTTATTTTTTTATTAGTATTTCAAAATTTTTAGTATCTTGACTCCTTTTTACTTGGACCCTTACTGAAAAATGCTGAGGAAGCATAGTAAAGCACATCAGGACTGAGCTTTAGGGCTGCTATCTCATGTAGAGATTGTGAAAACGTCTATATTTGCATAATAGGAGACTAAGATGTAATGTAAAATATTTTGTGCATGCATTTTTTATTCACAACGCTGATACACAAGTTGACAAATAAAATAAATTTTTGTTATAGGATATGTAGTGGCAGGATCAAATGGCGAAGCTCCATATATCAGTCCTGAAGAACGGATACAGCTAGTGAAGGCGGTGCGAAAGACAACCGAAAAACCTATAATAGGAGGAGCAACTGCCGAATGTAAGTCAAACTGATATTTACAATTATGTAAATAAAAAATGGTATTTTATTAATTATAAGAAGTAAGACTGTATCCGTAAGAGAAAATTTGCCTGCTTGTGTATGCTGTAGTATCACAGGTAGTGGGATCACCTGCTCTGAGTCAACTTCTAATTTATATTAACTGAAAATTTATCATTAAGCATTGGAAGTACTGTAGAGTGTGATTAAAACTTTAATTATTTTTACAAAAATTGACATTAATTAATAATGAATAAACCGATATTATGTTGAGAAAGAGGAGGATGGAGAAATGATAGGGTTATTAAAACCATCCTCAAGACAGAACTTTACACCAGTGTAATAGAATATGAGTCTAGTGGGGATTATACTGAATTTATTATATTGAACAAGCATTAGAAGATAATCATTAAGCTTTTCCTGAGTGTGAACTCAGCATTGATATTTCTTTCTGGTTTTAAAATTTGTATCAAGCATAATCTAGAGGGATAAATCGGACAATTGGAGCATAGTGAAGTATAAATAAATTTATTCACTTTCAGTCTTCAGTCTGGTGTCCCATTGGAATAAATTAGAGAAATGGTAAAGTGACCTAAATAGTGTTGTTATAATCATAACAACAAATTTTTATTTATACATTTCTTGTTATTTTGCTAAAAATAAAATAAATATTTTTTTTTGCATAATAATTAAGATAAATAAAAATGGAAATATAAGTTAGTTATTATTTACAAATGGTAATATTAATTGCAAGCAAAAGGAAATTATGATTCTTGTAGAGATAGATGGACAAGATATGGCATTTGAAAGTGGAAAGAGAGGAATCAAGGCGATCAAGAGTTACAAAAAGGGGAATAAAGCTAAATATGGATGGATCGTAGTTAATGTGCTATTTATCAATTGCAATCTATTTAAATATGCATTACAAATTATTTTACAGGAAATAAATGACTTCTAATAAAATAGAAATTAAATTTCTGATGAAAGACACTAGTTTCGCTTTATAGTCATGGAGCGACAAAAATTATAATTAAAAAAATGAAATGTGATAATCATAAGTTCAAAGCCTCAAACAAAAAAGTTATAACAGAAAAAGCAAGCTTTTAACGCAGTTTTCATTTTTTTTTTAAATTTTTCATCAATAGTTATGAATAATTATGTTAGTTATAATATACCACTGTTGTATAAATAAAAACTGTATAAAATAAAACATTTAGATGTAAATGAATTCTAGAAATACCAAGGTCTTCCTAGATTTCTTTCAAACCTATGATACTATGCCTTGAAATAAGCAGTAACTTCCTTGTACCTTACCTTGTCTATACCTTTTTATCTAACTGTTATGTAAGAAACAGTCAATGGTAAGATTGAAAAATATACTAGTTTGAAATAATATTATAAATCAAATTATAGAATTATGTGCACAAAGCGTATTTTTTATTTTACAATACATATTAGAATATTAATATTAACATTTGATGAAAACCACTTTTAGATAATTCTTCCAATAGATTGGTGCAAGTAGTGGAACAAATTTGTAATAGGATTTATATATGTATAATAATAGGATATATATGTATGTATATAAATTCGTTTATAGGTTTATGTAATTGATGTTACAGAAGTAGAGCCCCTTGTCCATGTTCATTTCTATGTTCTAGTAATAGAAAATTTATTAATACAGATTCATAATAATTTTAACAATGACTTAAAAATTGGAGAGAAGCATAAATAAATAGTAAATAAAAGGTTAAGTAAATAATTATTTCATAAAAATATTATAAAGTAATTTAAAACCTTCATATTAATTTTTTTTTATCTTGCATTTATTAGAAAAATTAAAACACAGTAGTGCTAGATTTATATATTTATGTTTTGAGGATACTGCATACCCATTCAGCATGTAATCTGTCTGGAGTTTAATTTAAATATAGAACAAATAAATATAAATATAGATAAACCAAGCACTATTACTTTCACTTACGTATGTATGGAATATATAGTAAAGAAAAGTATGGAAAAATTTTGTATTCAAGTTTTCGATGGAAATACAAGTTTTGAGAACTCCTGTGTCCAAATAACCAAATCTCCCGAAACGGTTTGTGTGTGTGAACAGCCTAACTCAAAAATGATAAGTCGTAATAAACTGAAATGACATATTGAATGAGAATATATGCCTAGAATATGACAGCAACTTTATCTTTAAAATGACCAACTGGAAGTGCCATTTTATAGAATTGATTTTTCATATTTTTTCTATTTTCTCCAAAATGGCTCTAACTATTTTGATTAAACTCATTGAATCAATGATCAATTAAATATTATTTAATACCAGATAAGTGTTATTCTCATTGAAATAGTCTAACAGAGCTTAAATGCCAAATTATCAAAAAATCTTTCTCTAAAGTACCTTTAATATTGTTTATTTTAAAAAAATAACCAGTTCTTATTGTTGATGTTTTTTGAAAATCACGAAAATAGTGTAAACTTTATCATGAACCCACTAATCTAAATAAAACTTGGAGACATAAGTAGGTTAGGAAGTGAAAGTTGTTTGAATTTTGTGTTTTAATTATTGACCTAAAGGAGAGATAATAAAATAAAATATCATTGTCTCAAGAAAAAATAATTTTGAAATAATAATAAATCATAAAATTTTTCCTTTTTTTTAGCAACCACAGCTACATGTCAACTTGCCAAAGGGATCGCAGATGCTGGAGCTGATGGCCTCCTTGTTATGGCACCATTCTATTTTAGGAAGCGGATGACAGTAAGATAATATTACACTTTTAAGAGCTGTATCAAAAGTTATGTTCTATTATGTATAACATGCATCAAGTTCTCTAATTATAATATATAATAATAAACATTCCTGTGACTGCCTACGAAAGGCTTAGGGGCAGGCACAGGTCCTGATTTTATAGTATTGTTGGTAGAGTATGGTCAACACTGTGCTCCAACTACTTACTTTTATATTCCAATCAATATTAATTACTTATTAAAGGGATCAGTAGAACCAGAAAGCTTTGACCACAACTTGACTGATTTCCCTGTTAAGCTTTGTTTTTTTAAGGAGCCAGAATTTGAGCAAGGCTTATTGGTTTTCTTAAAGAAGAGAGGAAGTGAGTGCAATTTATATTGGTCCGGGGCAATCCTAGTCCGATGATTAGAAGTTATCCCCCTATCCCAATGAGAGTGAGAGTGCCAGCATTAATTCACTAACTTATTTATGACTCTAATACAACTTTTATTAAAATAGTAATTATTTTATTTAGAGTTCCATCACAATTTGAAGCAGTTTGATTCCTCTCAACCTTAATAATGATTTAATAGACCAGGCCCAAACTTCAATTCATGTTGTTTCTCGGTCATAGTTATGGAATCGAGTGAGAACAATTCTAGACTGACAAATTGCTCAGGTACCTGATAAACTAAACTGGCTATCTCTATAATCCATTTTATTAACTTTTGCTTTAAAAAAAAAAAGAAAGTAGAAAATGACTTTATATACCCTTTACTTATGACTTTATATAACTAATATTTTAAAAAATTGTAAAAGGTAATTTACTAAATAACTTTTATCTTAAAAAGCCAAACCCGGCAAAAAAGATGTTTCATCCATTACTCCATTACTAAATTGTTTTCAAGTCTTAGTTCCTTTATATACTTCATTTTTTAATCAATTTAATATTCTCTATCCAAAAAAACCACTGTTTTAAAAATTAAAATATAATGTTCTCTATTTTTAAATATAAAATAAACAAACTAATAATAACAATTATTCTTATTAAAAATTAATTTATAATGTTTTTTAATTACTTATAAATAAATAAAAGGCTTAGTAAATCTGGAGCTTAACATCAACAGTCTTTCTTCCATTGAACTGCATCAAAACTCAAAGCTTGATGGCTGGACATTATGAAAATCCTCCAATCTATGTTTTGGTTGACCCTCTTAAGAGACTTTTTTGTACTGTTCGTCCGAATAATTTGTTCTTTATTGGACTTACCAAAAGGAACATTCATCTCATTCATTGTAGTGCTATCCCCTCAATGCTATTTTTTAGGGATAGGTCGTGAATTTTGGTATTGGAAGTTGAACATTAGTTAAACTTTATAAATTAAATAATAATTTAAAAACATTACTTAAATAATCTTAATATATTTTTTTTACAGGATGAGGCACTTTCTTACCATTTCAAGAAAGTGGCAGAAGAAACTGAGCTTCCTTTAGTAATATACAATATGCCGTTTGTGACTGGAATTGATATAAGTACTCCAACCCTGGCAAAACTTGCTGAGCATGAACTGATACGAGGTGTCAAAGACAGCGATGTAACTATTATATATTTTTTTATTTATAAATTTCAATTTTTCACTTTGTACAGATCACAAGGGTATATTATTTATTTTTGTGGAATTACCCTTTTGTGACTTCTTTACTTTATTTCAAGAACCTTTGCCCATCATCGAATTTGTTGTTCTATAAAAAAAAAAAAAAAAAAAAAAAATACACTCAACAGTTATAAGATTATATACTGAATTTCAAATAAATAAGTCAAAATTAATTATAAGTTATTTAAATATAATTTTCTATTTGCACTGCTAATTTAGCAATTACATATAAATTTACAAATTTGTGATTAGGTCAATAATTTAGATACTAATTATTATTTCATACATCAACATGTATAAAAATAAATTTTCATATTCAAAATATTGAATATAAGTTTGAAAAGTTTCTTTTTTTTCATTAATCTTAAGTTTTTTCATTTTATTTGTAATGACTGTCTAAAACTAACAAACGAAGCCCTTCTATAATTAATTGTGAAATTATATAATTATTTATTATATAATTACTAATTGTTTTTAAATAATACATCACCATTAACTTTTATTTTTTATTATGTCCAGCAATCCGTTTTGCCTTACTTCAGTGCACTATGCCCAATGTTATTGACTTAGGGATTTGCCTGATCATACTCACTCTGAGAACTTTACAGGAAAATTATAACTTTTCAATCATTTGTTTTTATTTATATATATATTTTTTTTTAACTGAACAGATTTAAGTAAAAAGTTTTTCTTATTTGTCTATTTCTTCAGTCAAAAAATGAATTGAATAGTTGTAATTTTGCTCAAAGAAAGAACCTTTAATTGTATTTTCGTAGTAAGAGAAATGTACTTAGCACTATTGTGAAGTAAGCCATCATAGAGTTCAAGGTAATAAAAAAAAAAAGAATAACTAATATTTAATTTTTAGCCTAATCTCAAATTTTAAAATTTGAAATTCGGTACATAATGGTTTAATTAGTTTACATATGGTTTATTTATTTTAAATTTACTGTATAATTTTTAAACTGTTCACCAGATCATAATTATTTTCATTGAATAATGACTCAGATAGTGGACAACCAGTCTTTAACATTGTTCAGATGTTGAAGTAAAGTAAATAAGTCTCAAAAAGTTAATTTCTTTAAGAAAGAAAAGAATACCAATAATTTTTTTTTATATTAAGTTTTATTCATCTAATTGCAATTAATATTGCAGACAGAGACAAAACATAGAATTTTCTTATTATCATTCAGATAAAAATTAGCTATATTAATAAACGGTCTTTCAGATTCGTAAATGTGCAGCTACAGTTCAGGAAACAAGATCACTGAACTTTGATGTTCTGATAGGTTCAGCTGGTTACCTTCTTGGAGCTTTACTTGCTGGTAAAACAATTAAATCATTATTAACTACCTCATTTTACTAACCATAGATTTTAATTAATTTTTCATGTATATGCTTATTAATCATTAGTAATTAATTTATTAATATTTTGCTATTCTGTGGACCTGCCATGAAATAAACATCCATCTAAGCTATCAAATTATATTTGAACTGATCCTGCTTCTACCTTAAACTTCCATAAGTGCTACCCCAACACCATTGACTATCATGAGTTCAATTTATTTATACGTTTTATGACTCAAACAAAAACAAAAATCAACTTAAACATAAAACAAAAATCTTGACGGATATCAGAAAATTATTTCTGTTCTTAGTAATACAAAGAATTTTTGCATCACAATGTAATTTTGACAAGCTCAAAATAGGAGTTATTTGAATTTAAGGTGAACCACTTAGATTAATTGAAAGAGTAAGTGGATGAAGGAGCCATGTAAATTTTTATGATTTTTTGAATCTTTAGTGAGGAAGAAGGTGGTAGGTTCCTATCTAGATAGTGTAAGCTACTCTAACCTCATAATCCAATCAATATCAAGTATTACCTTTTTAAATTGTTCTACCCTATCATTTTAACTCCAATAACCTTTATACTTTAATATTAGCCTCTCAAATCACACCGATTACATATTATGACAATTTATGATTTCAATGATGTATAATCTTTGCAGGTTGTGCTGGGGGTATTAATGGGCTAGCAGGAGTTATGGGAGCAGATATATGCAAAATATATAGCTGTTTTAAATCAAATGACATTCAAAAGGCAAATGAAATCCAGAACAAAATAGTAAAAGCAGATATCCTAGTAAGTAAATGAAAATATTACCACTGTGAAAATGATTTAAAAATATAAAACAATGGATAAATAATTTTAAAATACTCACTCATGATACAATCTCTATAATGATAACTAAAACTCTTTGATGACATTAATTTTTCTGTGATCCATTAAAAATATATATGTAAAAATAAACAAGAAGGTCAAGAAGAAATTTTAGGTTTTGTTTGAGACAGAGTCTGGGTACAGACCACTACGGACTGGGAGTTTAATTCTTGATTTTGATTCTGAACTAGGAATCATTCGAGTATGTACAGTACATTAATCCTGAACCAGATACCAAGTTTAGCTTTCATCATTGGCACAAACCTTTAATCTCTACATGGAAAAAAAATTTAACTGTCCAGAATTAACTCCTAAACTTTATAATTCCATACATTATCTTACCAACTGCCTCAGACCACAACAACTTCCTCTAGAATCAAATTCTCACTATACAAAATCTTTCATGAATATTCTTCTTAGCTTAACAAATAAAATAATAATTATTTTAATATTGTGTTAATATTATTAAATTCATGTAGCTTATCTTATTAATCTGAAATAGATATAATTTTCTTTTCATCGTAAACATCATTGCCAGGGAAATCCAATAAGTCTGAAATTTTGAAAACTGAGAGATTTTGAAAACATTAAGTCAAATCTGACAGAAGACAAATACTTAAACTACATTCATTTGTGATAAAATGTTAAATTTAAAAATTAATTCTTATATATTATCATTTAATAACATTAAAAACTATTTTCAGTTCATGGTAGAACAAGGTGTACCAGGTTTAAAAGCCGGAATGGACAACGTTGGATTAGTTGGAGGGGACTGTCGAGTGCCCATACAACCTCTGCCAGAAAAAGAAAAGGAGAAGATACGCCAATTCATTCATGACTCAGGTCTTCTTCCAGTACAAAAATCTCAGCAAATGCAAAACTGAGCTATCTGATTCATACCCTTGTTGTTTATTTATCTTTAGAAATCCTTGTTCGATTCATAATTTAATTTTTCATATCAGCAATTCAGTGTTTTAATTACTCTTAGTATCTAGAATTATTTGTTATAACATAGCACAGGTAATGTTTAAATATTATATTAAGTATACGCAAATAAAAACTACCTTTGTGATGAGTTTCTTAAAGAATGAGGTGGATAAATTCAGTAAATTTTCTTAATTTTCCCATTCCTTTCACATAGCAATGTAGAATAAATAGTGAAATTATTGTAATATAACACTTTTTATATACGCCAGTATCCATAGATAATGGAAATTATCAAAAGGAATATTTTCCTTTAGTGATATACTAAGACTGTACTTGAAATGTGTAATAAATTATAGAGAATATAAATGGAATAGACTAGAATCAAATTAATAGATCACTTTTTGTAAAATATAGAATTACTGTAATAAATAAAATAAATCTATTATCATCACCTGCAGTAATTACATTACCATGAGTCACAAATATTATTTTACTAGTTAATAAATAATTTTATTTATTTATTAAAATATAATACTGTTAACAGCACAAAAAATGATTCTCAGAGCTCAAATTTCTCAAACCCACCAATTCTTAACTAATACCTGATTTTGAGGAATCAAGTTAGGAGGGAGGAGGGAAGAAATTTTAATCAAAAACTTAAGAGAGGGCTAGAGATGTTACCCCCCTATAATTTGAAAAGTTGAGATTTTCAGATTTGAGTACCTACTTCAAACTAAAGTACTCTCATGTGAAATACACAGTATTTTATTCAAATATTCACACTGTTAGAGTTCCAAGTACTTTAGTCAGTACTTCAGTTGATGATTGACTACTACAAAAATTACTCAGCCTTCACCTCCTGAGTGCTTTCTCCATTTACATAGAATTAGAATTATTGTACTTTGAGTATTTAAAAAGTAATCGGAGTACCTCATTGTACTTGAGTACAAGATAAGATTTTTTACTTAGTTTAGATATAAAATACTGGTTTAATGCATCAGTTTTCAGCTACAGCAGAAACTGCCATCACAACTATCACACTTGTAAACTGTGTGATAGTTGCAATTATGACAATATTTATTTACTGTTACCCTTGATACAGCATTATAGTTGATAGTAAATGTAACATCAGTGAAGCAACTGTTACATGTACACACCTTCACATTAAGCTGTCCACAGTTTAAATTGTTGCAGCAACTATCCATGATGCCATAATGTATATTGTTGGTAGTTCCAGTTAGGAAAGCATTTACTTTCATAATCATGGTCTGGTCTGACAGTTGATATTAAGGAAACAATGTTAAATCTGTACAGGCCCAAAAATAAATCTGCACCAGGCTCCAAAAACAAACCTTTCCAGTCCCCAATTATGAATCAACCTGTCCAGGACTCCAAATTGACTCCCCCTCAGGCCCAAAAACAAATCCACCCAGGTCCCCAATTATGAATCAACC
>NW_027106613.1:142906-151383 GCF_000696795.3 Halyomorpha halys
TATGAATCAACCTGTCCAGGACTCCAAATTGACTCCCCCTCAGGCCCAAAAACAAATCCACCCAGGTCCCCAATTATGAATCAACCTGTCCAGGATTCCAAATTGACTCCGCCTCAGGCCCAAAAACAAATCCACCCAGGTCTCCAATTATGAATAAACCCGTCCAGGACTCTGATCCACTCTTGGCCTGAAATGAAATTCGACCCTGAGCCCCAAAAAATAAATACGCCCTGTGCCCCTATAATAAATCTGTCCCTGGTCCCAAATGGTCTAAGTACACCTTTGTATCTAACTTCTAACATTTTCTTTTTTTTGCGTTTGATGTTCAAACATATTTGGATTTTTTTCAAACATCTAAGAAAAAACAAACTACTCGTTTGCACCAGACGGACTGTTTATTTAATTTATCGTACATATGAATTAGGTTATTTTCGTACTTTAAACAGAACTTCAAAACATCGAATCAATACTAAAAGTTTCGTATGAATAATACATTTTTTTTAATTTTTCATAATTACAATTACCCGCAAAGGCAAAATATACCTGAAATAGGATAATAATACGCGCATGGACAGCACTCTGTATAAATGGATTTTGAAGTTCCCGCCACTGGAGATTATTTTGAACAGTAATAAATAAAAAAATTATCACAATAATTTCTAACTAAATGCAATAATTTTTTTTTCTTATTACGTGAGGAATAAAAAATATACACATAAGTGAATAGAAAATGTCTATACCTCTATTTGCTTACGTTTGTTTCCATGAATAAAAATGCATTTTTTAATATTTTGAATCATTTAATTTTTCTTCGTTGAAATATCGTAATTTACTAAGAAAATATAATTTTAGCTTTAAGTTATAACTAATAACAATTAAGTGGAAAATTGAAAAAAAAAATACTCACATAAAGTTGGCAACTATTACCAGCATTAACAGTGGAATTGAAAAGTTACGAAGTTGGATGAAAAATTGTTGCTTTAAACATTTTACTTCCTGGTCATTACACAAAGGTAAGTGGAAGATTTCATTTCTTCTGCTTCTTCGGTGAGTTTATGTTATTCTGTTTTAAAAAGATCTTATTTGATTCCCTGTTATAATTTTAAATAATAGTTGAGTCTCTGAAATGTGTCCAGTAATTATCTCAATACAAGGATACTTTTACTTTTTTTTTGTGTTCATAAAATAATGAAAAACGGTTTGATTTGAACAATTAATTTCATAGCAGTGCATACCTCCATATTTTCTCATGGTATTTGATGTTAAGGAGAGAAAGGTGTAATAATCTAAAAAATTATTAAAGAAGTGTTTCCTTTTGGAAACATATTAAATATTAGTTGTAATAAAAATATCCTTATAGTCTCGCACATTGTATTTTATTGTAACACCTACGTTTTGGCCATTTCAGCCATTCTCAAGGATCTATTGACTTATTTACAATATCACACCTAACATTTGCTATCAAACTATGCCTTTGTCTATTTTTTTTTCTATTATTATTACAATTTCGTTTATTACAATTATTCAGTGAAATTCTAATAGTGGGTTATTGACTAAGACCTAATAGCCTGCATCAGTTTGATAGCAAATGTAGCTGTGTTATCTGTGATATTGTAAATACGATCCTTGAGAACGGCCAAAATGTTAGAGTTACAAGAAAATAAAAAGTATGAAACTGTATGGATATTTTTTATTATAACTAGGAGCATTTTTTTTATTGAACTTATAACATAGTAATTGTAGTCATGTTTGGTGTTAAAAGAATTAGTGAACTTATTGCATAATTGTATTCTAATTTTTTATTTAATACTTGTGAATTTCTTAAAATTAATGGAATTAAATCTTCTTTTTATTTCACAAACAAACTATTACGTTCATCACTTCTTAAGATATAATAATATGTTGGCAATTGTTGAATAAATGTTCATGCTTAAAGAAAAGTTACCACTATTTTTTTCTAAATCATTGGCAATTCACTCTATAAATAGGACTCCCGCATTTAATCATTCCATTTGTTGATCGCCTTTTTTTCATTGACACTGACTGTCTTCTTTGCTCTCTTCAGAAATGCAAACAATAACCCTCCTTTGAGAAAACAATCTTTAATGTAAGCATGCTAAATTGATGCCTTAGTTATTTCCAGGTATAATTACCTCAGAGGTTCTTGAACAACTTTTCAAAAAATTCTCTAAACTCACTGTTTGTTTTAAGCAAGCAGTCAAATGTTTCAAACCTTGTGTAAGTATCTAAGATTGTATATATATTGTTAATCCTTGAAAGTTATGATGATGCTACTGAGTGAACAATTATCTCTTTATATATAAGAAGATGGTCAGGGTTGCGGTCAAAAAAAGAACAAATAGTTTATAACTATTTTAATGTCCGATGTTTGCAGCACTTTGCAGGGCTTCATCAGGGCTAATATACATATATAAATATATACATATATAAATTTAGCTCTTTAATGTTTTCTTGACAGACTGTTCAGTGATTGGTACTGTCATATTTTTTCTGATTAATAACAATATTTTAATTAACTATTCCAGGTAATATTCTCTAGTTTTTTTTTTGTTTTTTTAACCATTATTTCAATGAAATACAGTTATAATCTTACGCTTATGCTCATTCCTACTTTGGTTTTTTTTATAAACCTCTCTCAAAAACATTTGGCCAAATTTTTTTAAAAAAATTTTATTTGTAAATGAACAAAGGAATAAAATGGTTGTATATTCTCGAGAAAATATATTTATTTAAAACTAATACTTACATTAAATTACATTACATTTTGAAAACAAGTATTAAAAATCAAATCTATTAAATCTGATATTTATTTTACACGGTGCTCAGTTATTACTTGTAACACTCTACACATTTCATGGGCATGGTACTTTTACTACTTCATCATCAATTGCTGAAAAAAAAAATAGATATAAACATTAAATTTTGGTGTTGAATTTCACCTTCTAGACAGAGTTCTAGGGTGGAAAGTTTTGTGTTAGAAGGAAAAATGATACAGGGAATCAAAGATAAATTTTAAACGAAAAACACCCACCTTCTTAATCAAATATCAGAGAATTTTCCTAGTTCATAAGCACATACTCTCTTTTGGTTAGGTTATTTTTCTTGAATACCTTACTTTTAATGGTAATGTAGGATTCCCAGTGAGTCCAGAAAATCAGATAGTTTGATCAAGTATTGAAGAATTATTATTTACTAAATTTTTTTCTCCAAATAATGAACTTGAAATTACCTTTGATATCCATGATTTTGCAAATATATTACAACAAATAATAAACTAGGTTTTGCACTTACCACACAGAAAAGGGTATTTTTTGGAATTAATTAGATGGTGGGTTTCACAGGCCTTCGGTCCATAAACATATGGCTTCAGACCAATCCAGTTTCCTCTGAAATATTTTAAAGAAAGATAATTTTTAATTTTTTAGACAGTAACATTAAAAAATATGTGGTTGAAATGTGAAGCAGTTAATTCCAGCAAAAGGTTGATATATGTTAAAACTGGTCTATTTTATTGGATAAGTTTTGTCATGAATATTCATATATGAAGAATGTAAGTTTTTCAGCATGAATACATAATTAATTGATACTGTTTTAATGCTATATTTATAATTTAATATTTACGTACGGTGGTAAATAATCACAAACAAAGTAGCTATAATAATCATTGGCTTTGAAGTAATAAATTATTCCACAGCCTACATACTTAGTTGATCCCCAGATTACCTATAAAAAAAAAGAAAATAGTAAATATGGTTGATAAAAAATTAGCTTCTGTACTTGTATTTATACATATTTGCATATTCCTTAGCATATATATTATTTATTCCTGTTCTTTCTTCTAAGCAAAAAATGTATTAAATTGATATTTGTCCTAGTATAATCTAATATAATCAAGGTTCTATCATCAGATTTATTATTTAATATTTAGTATATGATAATTGTTAACCATTGAATTGGGTTAAGATACATTATTACCTATAAAATGAGTAAAAATACTCCAAAAAATTAATTAATCACACAAAAATAATATCCATTATTTTGAAAATTGTTAATCCTTAGAAAGTTAATTTTGACCACTAAATGATGGATCTCCTGCTTTTTTGACAATATATATTCTTCTTAAATAATGGCATATTTGATATTTATTTAAATTTATATATATTGATACTGATTCAAAGATAAACCCAAGTGATGCTTGTTTAGAGTTATGGAAATAAAGTGATTAGGCATATCCAAAATGAAGTAATGAATTTTTGATTTTTAAATAAGAACTTGGTGAGGAGCCAATTTTTCGAAAGCCACTATTTTTATTATTATTTTTTTAATCAAAAAGTTGTTTAGGAGACCAGGAGATCCTTAGATACATAGGGCGACAACACTTTTTTTAATTACTTTTTTAAACACAATGAACAAAAATATTTGCATAGACAGCTCCAAAACAATTCTAAATAAAACTCTTGATTAGTAAAAGGTTTATTTTTTGGAAGGATTATCATACCTGAGAATAATGGCCAGAGTCAAATGTAAACGTTCCATTATACCCAAATTTATAAACTTCAGTAAACCAACTATTCATCATTCCAAATAAATCTGGTACGCTTAGGACATCTCTGGAACTCGATTCTTGAGCTAAGTTTTGGCCGATATGTTGTCCACCTGTACAAGTATATAAGAAGTTTTGTCACTAGAATAGTGAACAGAGCAATTCTTGAAAAAAACAAAAAACAAATGCAAATAATATTATTCTTATCAATTAAAATTTTTCTGGATAAGATTAAATTGAAAAAAAAAATTACCTAACATTAGATCAGGGTCATGTATAAATACACATCCATCTGCCCACTGTTGTGCTTTATTTGCTAGTACTTCACTCCATCTCTGCAAAGGAATGTCTTATGAAACTCAAAACGCTGGTCACTGTTCTCAAGGATCTAGGACAGTGATACTAAGGTCCCATGAATTAAATTATCTTAGAAAAAAGCTGTGCTGTTATTGGTTTGTTTTTTTGTTATTTATGGGTTAAGCAGTGAAATAGGGTAATGACATGGAACAGTTTTGGTGATTTGGAGCTGAATGAACCATAGGTCATGCTACCCTTGCTATAATTAAATAACTTTTATCAAAATTGATGTCCCCTCCCTCCACCCCAACCCTCCTGTAAAAATTTAGTTTTTTATTTATTTATTTTTCTTTGGATACTGCCCCGGTACAAATAGAGTTGGCCACTACTAAAAACAGTAAATTATTTAAAAAATAAAATAAAATACAATATATAAGCTTTAGTTATAAACAATTAAAAAAAAAATTATAAGTGTAAAAGAGTTGTAAAAACCACAACAAAAACAGTTCAAAAATACATGAATAAAAACAATCATGCATGTAGCATAATAATAAACTATTTTAAAATATAGTTTTTTTTTCCTATTTTGTTATGATTTAAAAGATGTATCTTGCATGGAAAAAAAAAGATAATAATAAAATTGATATGAGTTCTATACTGTACATGGGTGTATACAACTTATTTGTTTCTTAGAGTTGAAAAATTAGTAGATGTTAATTATGGTAGATAATGTTGTCGGTAGTCTCTGTAAATCGGGCAACTTACTAATATTGAAAAAAATTTTTGAGCCATTCTAAATTATGCATGGTGCATTCGTTAAGTGGTTTGATTATGCATGTTTGGCCTAGATCAGTTGCAGGAATGCTTAGAAGGATGGAGCATGATGCAAGTTACGCCATCAACAATTTATGGAGTTATGAATTTTTGTAAGGTTTTAATTTGGGAGGATTTTCAAACCAAGGTACAACGGAACAAAAAAAAACGCATCTATACCTGTTCTACATTAACAAAGAACAAAATATTTGCACCTATCATTTATTGTATAAGTGAGAAAGCTAATAAAAATTTTTGCGAGAGAAAGCATGTGGCATCGTCCTAGGTGATGGAGGCTGGGCTCCTCTGTTACATTAAATTAGAGATTCTTGAATTAAACAAGAAATTGTTCCCCTTTTACTACTTTATTTTTTACATAAAATAAAAAACGTTAATCTCATTCAAGATTCAAATAAAATAAAATAATGTGTTTTTTTTTATTTTCTTAGTTGTAGGTTGTTAAAAGAACGGTAATGTACTGAATATATCTGCTACACTGGCATGCTGGAATTTTCCTGCATTTTGAAAATATTACCTTTAATTCAGATTCAGGGACTATCGGAACAGATGCCATTTTGGATCTACCATCTTGAATTTCAAAAAATGTGATTTTTCCTTGATTAGCGAAAATTTTGAAGAAAGGTTTTGCTTTGAAAGTTTAATATTAATATACTATAGAAGTAAATTATAAAATATTTTCTGTACAAAAGTAGAAATAATCATTGAAACTATTTGAAAAAATGCTGTAATGGTTTGGCCTTTTAAAATAAGATATCATATCATATATCTTATTGTAGAGCATATCAATAGCACTTACATTCTACCTCCTTACATTAAACTTAAATGAATTTTACTTAAATTTGTAGTCAGATAAATAAGAGAATGAATAATTACTTTAAAAGGTTACTTTTTTTTATTAGCTAACACCATATAAAATTAAAAAAACATATAAAATATAATATTACAAGAGTGAGCTCCTGAATTAGCCCCTCAAGCATTATATCAACTGATATCGGAGCCTGTATTTTGTACAATAATCCTTTTCACGCCACTTCATGCCAGCTTATAACCTATGCATCATATGAAGTTCAAGAATTAGTAAGTCGGTTTCCACCTCTTGTTTCCAATCACACCCCCTCCCATCACCATCATTTATTTTTCAGCTGTAAGTGGGTTGATTACCCCCGAGGTAGAATTTACTCTCTGTTGTTTGTAAACATCTTTTCCCATGTCACTTCTGCAGCCAATATATCATAATTTTTATGACACTCTAATATTCCCATCTAATCATCTCATAAACTAAGTACAAAACAGAAAGACTGACTACAATCATTTTAGTAGAAAATTTATTTGACTTTAGTTGTGGTATGAATAATTTATCCATAGAACCAATGGAGCAGGTATTAGGTATCTTCCTAATATAACAAAAAAAGGTACCATCCTTTACCTCCCTCATCTTCCCATTTACGATATATTTATCACTACTTTTTTCATTCCATCATATATGTTCATTATTAAACCCTCTTGAACAAATACTGCAAAAAATTTTAAAACTTTAGGAATTATATCCCAAAAAAATCTGCCTACTTTGACAGGACTAAGTGGAAACCACATTGTTCTTCTGCTGTACAGCATATTTCCAAACCCAATTTTCAGTGGGATCTATCAAATATTTATTTACCCTGTGTTAAACACATATGCCACTGAATTCTTAATATAGACAAAATATGAAACCTCATTGTTTTTCCTCTGGATCCTTTCAATGACTTCTGTTGCTTTAGGATATTTACAATAAAAACAATCCAACTTACCAGTTCAACCATGTCCGCTGCTTCTGGTTGAGTGGGCACCTTACCTGATGCCACTTTTTGTCTCATCTCATTGTGAGTATCAACAATGAATTGCTTTTGTGTACAGTTTAAATGTCCACTCACTGCAAAAGTCAAAAGAAATCATATTTTATAATCATGTATGGTTTTGTATTTAGGGAAATGGTCATAAAATTAATATTAATTTTGTAATCATTAAAATATATCAAACAAACAAGTATTTTTCAAAGAATATGATTTGGAAGAATTTAAATTTTGCATATAAAATCACTAATCAATTATATAATATTTGGTATCAAGCATGTCACTTTTTATGGCCAACCATGTAAGGACAAGTGAGCTAAATTATTCACTAGTGTGCAATTTTTATAAGCACAGGTAACAGTGGACTACACCATCTTTTTCTTCCATTTTCGGGGGCAGGATCGGAAAAATTACTAAAAAATATAGGTTTATACCAGAATAAATAGCTATTGAAACTCATCCTGGTGGTTTGAATCAGAATAAACATCTATTAAAACTCATCCTGGTGGTTTAAATCACAATAAACATCTATTGAAACTCATCCTGGTGGTTTGGATCAGAATAAATAGATATTGAGACTCATCCTGGAGGTTTGGATCAGAATAAATAGCTATTGAAATTCATCCTCATGGTTTTTGTGTCAAATGGTTGATGTTCACCATTAAAAAACAAAAGCTGAATTTTTCAGGAGTCAACAAACTTCGAACTTAGTTTTTAAATGATTCAATATTTTAAGTCTATTTTTTTTTTTATTTTTTACTTTCACTCACCTATATATGAAATAAATAGTAAGAGGAAGAATTGCGACTGTACGAAATTTCTAACACGAATTTTCCACGAAAATATATGTTTTGAGGTCCCCTGAATTGAAATAACCAGTCTCCCAAAATGGTCTGAGTGTGGATAGCCTAGCTCAAAAACGAAAAGACAGAAGAAATTTAAATTATATA
>NW_027106613.1:151753-179129 GCF_000696795.3 Halyomorpha halys
ACTCGGGTCGGTGGCGCGGAAGAGAGATGAGGTCATGAGCAAGAAGAAGCTTCATCAATTTCTGTCCAGCAAGAAGAAAAAGCCATTTTGGACGCCACAACAATAGAACAAAGAAAACACCAGGAATCAAGAAGATCGTAGAGCTTGGTTAGTTTTTGTATGCATAATAATAGATACATGTGTAAAATAGATTTTAATTTAAATTAAGAGAAATTATTGTATCTGTATTCTGATTGTCTAGCAACCACACGCCCTGAGATTAAGAGTCTCTCTCTCTCTTTTTATATAATAAAATTAAGAGTCCTTTTACATTATAAAAGTTTAACTTTTAACATGTAAAATTAAAATAAAGTTAAAAAAGTTAAAATTTAACTTTTATAATGTAAAAGGACTCTTAATTTTATTATATAAAAAGAGAGAGAGAGACTCTTAATCTCAGGGCGTGTGGTTGGTAACATATTAAAACCATTTATACATCAAAATATACTATTTACTACAAAAGGAGCATATTACAATATATATATATATATATATTTTTTAAGGCAATCCACAGCGATGGTGATGTTTGCCTAGTAATCTACAGGTGACCAACCTATTCTAACCATGGTGGGGGGTCAAGTTTTTCATTTTGTAGGACCGCCACTTAATGAAAAAAGTCAACTTCCCAGGCTGGATCCGAACTGGCTCATCAAGCTAATAAAAACTTGAGGTGAAATAACTGATTTTTTTCTTCTCTTAGACCCTTGTACTATAAGTGAAAGTTGCGTAATGCGCGTACCAGACCATTTATTTTGAAATGGTGTAAGCACCTCCCTCATTGTATTAAGTGTTATCAATTATCATTTGTTAATTACACTACAAAATTGCTTTTATTTTTTTTTTTTTTAACTTGATCAATTGAATCAATTGTGAAATACAAAAAAAATTTTGTTCTTTAAATATTCACCCAACCTTTTTTATTACTTAAAATCCTTAGTTAGTAATTTTTTCAAAAATAGTTTTTATTCTGTTGATTTGTGGAAACGCTGTGAAGCTTTAAAGGACTTGATAAATGACTGAAACGTTGAAATAAAAAAAATGGATTGCTGGTTTTCCCAGCAATTTGACACTTCCTGGAACTCCTTAGGTTTTGGACATTTCATAAATTGTCTGTACTTTGTTCTCTTATTTTTCTTAAAAAATATTTCATTCGTGTTCACATTTAGCTCATACACTTGTGAGATCATTTTATTAAGACGTGATCGAGGTAGGTTATTCAAATTAATCAGATTATATATTGAAATTAAATTTTATATATATATATATATATATCAATAATGTAATTAACAAGTATTAGCGTTTCCTGAGCCCAAAGAAGTAATAAAAAAATATCTTACATTAGTTGTTATTCCATGTTTAATGGAAAATTATCACCTTAACCACCACTTGTTTAGGTGGCTAAGGAGATAATTAAGTAATTATTTCTAATATAATTATTTAGTTTTCTTTTATGACGCATCCGCTGTTATAATTTTTAAAAAATATTTATTGAGGTATCATCACCATGTCAGCCAGTTTGGTCTTCTCGTTAGGTCGAATTCAAATTATAAATATGATGACTATTTTTATTTGAAATTTAATTATAAAGAAATTTAATTATGTTTGATTTTCGGAATCGATCGCCCGAAAATCGTCATAAACCATTATAAAATTGTTTGCGAATTTCGCCTTCAGGACTCGTCGGTTCAAAACAATGACCGATAAGAAATCTTGTTACAATTTAATTTTCTATCAAAATCCATAAATATATATCCCCCACCCCGTTGGTATTCTCAGATTGCTGGTTGGAAGGTTGGATGATACCGAGAAAATATATAAATTTCAAGAATTTTAAGGTAAGAGGAGTAAATGGAACACACTGTTTGCTTTATATACATATGTTACGATCTGAGTCAGCTGTTAGTTCGATGTCAGCTGACTGAGGGTATATAAAGAGATGTACCGAACCCAATAAAGCCATACACATCAATCCACAAAAAATTAACGCCATCACATTCTCATACCAGAAAACTCCTAACAGAGCACCAAAACTTAACGAACAGACTATACAAACCAAGAGACATCTCACATACGGCATGAAACTGGAATCACACCTCTCATTCACAGCACATTTACAAAACAGAATGCACATGGTCAAATCAACAAGATACCAACTCAAATACCTCATCTATTCACCAGGGCTGTCACTCAGACTCAAGCAACTCATCTACAAAGTAATACTACGACCATCACTTCTACCCGGTACACCTCTACAACATTTGCTATACTCAACAGCCCTGAAATCACTACAACAATACCAGAACAGCACATTACAGAAGATCTGCAGAGGAACATCACTAGAAAGACGTGACATGACGCACATTCATAGCGAACTACAGCTAGAAACTGTACACTACATCAAGTTCATGGACAGTCTCCATGCTTCCTTCAATCTAATCTTCCAATCAGTCACCCCATTCTCCCTTCCTGCGACGTGGCAGGGCAGGAAAGGTTCCAAAAACCCTGTAAACATTACCCTATAACTCCTTTCTTCTCATGTATCTCCCTCCCCTACTCTTTTTTCGACTTATGACTGTTTTTTTATTATTTAACATTATCTTTTGTCTATAAATATTAACTGTTTTATTTTCTCTTCTTTGCTTAGTAAACATGAGGAGACCCCTCACCTCCAGATGTTTTCTAGTAGAATTCATATGGAACGGACACATCAAAACAACCAGATTTCTTTTTTCTACTTTACTTGTCTCTAATGATAATTAGCGTACTCAGGAGAGGGGGGGGGGAGCAGCTGCTAGAAATAAAAAAAAAAATTGTTTTTTTTTTCTAGTAAATAATTTAATTTTTGTTAGAAAAAATAAATTTTGGTTTTATTCTTCTTTTCCTAACCGACCATGGTTTGCTCCCTCCCCCCCTAGTTTTGGTCCTTTGTTACTAATTAAGAACTTTGTTTGATCCTAACATTACTCTCGTATCTATGATATTATAATTATATATGGTTAAATAATATGAGCTGTATGATCTTCATTTGCGGAAACGGCCTTCGAACCATCCTTGGAATGGAAAAAATAACAACATGGGAGTAACTGTAAGTATCTCCGATCGAAGCCTAGTAGTTTCGTGCGCTCTTTTCTTTTGTATTGTTTCATTCCCGCTTTAGTTCCTGGTCTTCCTTATTTTCGATCCTCACTTATTTCGCCGCTCAGTGGAACAAAGGATTATTACTGAACTTTATCTTAACCTCAATTAAAGATTGATCTGAACATTTTTCTAAAATATGGCCATTAAAACTGCTTATGCTTTAACGGACTTCCGATAGAGAGTGAGTAATATGTTAAATGGAAATGAATCGCAAGTAAACAATAGATGATTAATTCCCTGAACAAAGATTATTTAACTCTGACTGTTTCTTGTTTATTGTGTTAACTACACGTTCCTGCAATCGAGCGAATCGACGAGTCATTCCGTAATGTCTGGTGGAGGGGAGGGTTAAATGAACCAACATTATAAAATTCCTTAAAATGATTGAGATGAGAAAAAAATGAGATAAACGAAAAGAAAATTCGCATTCTTTTAGCATCATTTGTCAGTTCAAATCTTGCTAGGAATCGCAATTCTTTTTTTTACAATATCTTGAATCATAAATATAAGAAGCAAAAGAAAATTAACTGGCACTGGTTTATATTAATTAATAATTAGTTTATATTAATCAATAATACGTTAATTTGTAAAAACGCGTATTTCGAAATATTATGTTATATTTTCTATTATTCAAACTGTATTTTACTGCTTGATTATGGAAGTTAGGAAGAATTATTATAAAAAGTTCAAAAATGTATATGATTTCTTTAATACATATTGCTTATAGGAATTTATGTTACTTTGCAATTATTTGTATAACTGCCTTAAATATAAAATTTATATATTATCATGGTTGGTTTACCATCATAGACGCTTCTGCGTTAAAAATATATCTCAAACTAAGTAAATTAAAAATTTTATCTGTTCCACAAAATCGCGTATAAGTTAATTGATTAATATTAAAATTAATTTAGAATAGAAACAAAAAAAGATCGATTAATATTTCTTCGAATAAACACTACAACTTATTTCCTTATAAAATTAATGTTTCTGACTTCAATTATTTGGTTATTAATGAACACGTCAAAATTACATTATTAATCAAATTCACTTAATGTGTTGTTATGTAAATACAGTTGTAAATTGCAATTAGTAAATAAAAAAAGGTTTCGCAGTAATCCTATTTCTATAATTGATTTGAAAAATGTGTGTATTGTTTTATTTATTAAATAAATACTGCAGAATGGTGGACCTTATATATTCACTAAAAAAACTGACTTGATTTAAAAGAACGCCATCTTATTTGCCAATATATATTTTATACTTTTGTTAAACTAATAAAAACAGTACATAAAATTTACTTAATGTGTTTTTATGTAAATACAGTTGTAAATTTCAATAAATAAATACAAAAAAAACATGTACACCTGCGGACATAATTTTATAGTTTTTTCGTATCGATTATTGGATTATATTCTTTTCAGGCGCTTTTTTTTTTAATTATGAAAATGTATAACAGTAATAATAATATTTTTAAGTGCGGTAAAATAATAATTTTTTTATATGAATGATTTTTTTTTTGATTTTTTACAAACAGTGTTTTTAAGATGCTCAAAAGTAGGATCTGTAACCTTCCACTCAAATGCCTGACTGAAGAAATCTTGGTAGAGAGTAAAACTTGTCAGAAAGTATACATTTTTTTTTATATCATCGAAAAAATTATCGGAGACTTCCCTTTGAATTTTGATCACGTTTCTTAAATCAATATTTAAGTCTAAATTACTCTCTTTATATTCACTTGCAAGTTTTTGGAACAAGTTACACTAAGTTTCAAATTAAATATATTTACTTTAAATTAATTCTAAAATGACTGCAAGTTTACAATTATTCAGGTTGCATTCATGAGTTTTCAATTTCTTATTATTTCATGAGTTTTCGATGTCTTTTTATTTTTATAAAGGTCTGCTTTGTTTTAGTCGCAATAAAAAAATTGAATTTTCAAGCCGTAACGCTAGTAATATTTCTAATAAATATTATAGTAACTGAGAAGTAAGCCATTTCTTCACAAATTAGTACCAAAGGCCGAAAACAAGAAACGCGCATACAATATTTTCAGTCTTATAAGGCCGCATTTGCCAGGCAGCCTAGTAATAGTACAAGAGCCGGGAAGAAAAAAAAGACAGTTATCTCACCTCAATTTTTTATTACTTTAATGAAAATTATGTATATTTTCAAAACTGATCAGTGTGCTAAGTAAAGGTAGTGGGGGACAAAAAATGGCGGCTGTTTCGCAACCTTAAAAAAAATTAATTTTTCATTCGGAGCTCTATATCTGAAAAACTACCAACAACAATATGTAAGAGAATATTATTTAAAGAAGAGTAAATTTGCTGAAATATTAGTCCTAATAGAGCTATTTATGTCCAATAGTTCTCGAGATATAGCCTTTTAAAAAGGAAAATTTCATAAAAATGAACTGAAATATAAATAGTTAGTGAATTTTTTTTTAAGGAATCTATATCTCAGGAACTATGTGACGTATAGATGTCTATTAGCAATCAAATTAAAACTAGCTGAGCGTATTATTAAGTAGTTTATGACCTTTACCTTCGTAGAAATAGTTTTCATGATATTTGCTAAAATTGATTTATAGTTGTTCGGACAATAGGTTTGATTTATGAAAAGAGTTATTTCTGAAATCATTGGACGTACAGATGTCTGCAAACACTCAAAATAAAGGACATTTAATTTACTATAAAGTAGTTTATGACACTTATCTTCGTAGGAGTAGTAGTTTTTATGATATTCACATATGAATATAAATTTGGCATATGAAAATTTGTCCGAACAACTATATAACAACTATAGCAAATTTCATGAAAACTACTACTCCTACGAAAATAAATATCATAAACTACTTTATAGCTCATTAAACTAGATTTAATTTGAGTGCTAATATGCATCTGTACGTCGCATAGTTCCTGAGATATAGATTTCTCAAAATAAATTTACTACTGATTTTTCAGTACATTTTTATGAAATGTTGCTTTTTAAAAGACTATATCCGGAGAACTATTGAACGTAAATAGCTCTATAAGGGCTTACATTTTAAGCAAATTTACTCTACTTTAAATGGTGCTATCTTAGATTTCCTATTGTTGTTGGTAGTTGTAAAGATATAGAGCTACGAATAAAAAATTAATTATTTTTAACGTTTTGAGAAAGCCGATATTTTTTTTTCCCCCTACCTATACTTGGCAGACTCATCAGTTTTGACTAGTAATTATACATAGTTTTCATTAAAGTAATCAAAAATTGGCGTGAAATAACTGCCTTTTTTTCTCCTCTTGGGCTCTTATACTATAAGGTGTTTGGTTCAGTACTTTAAATATTATTAATCAAATAACATTAATGTCAGTTTAGTATTAGATATTTACGCGAACCATATTGAATGGAAAGAAATCTCCATCGCTTTTCCAATGAACTCTCTTAACAATAAAGGTGGAATCATTTTCCAAGGTGACAAATAATTCTCTAGAACCAGATCAATCATTACCGGTGACTCATTAGATAAAGTCGATTCTGCGGGATTATTCCAATTTCAAGAGAAGCTGAATCACGGTTGTAATCTTAGTAGGAGTCATTCATATCAGGATCTGAATTTTCCTTCCACCACGATCGGATTTTCGCTATTTCGTTCCTAGATAAAAAAAATTAAGGCGTTACCTAAGCTGTGACGGGCCCGCAACGGTGTAGATAAAAGTATAAGAGCTGAAGAGGAGAAAAAAGTCAGTTATTTCATCCCAATTTTTTATTACTTTAGGAAAAACTACGTATAATTACTAGTCAAAATTGACGAGTCTACCAAGTATAGGTAGGGGAAATACAAAATGATGGCTGTTTCAAAACTTAATTTATTTATTTTTTACTACGTCAAAGGAGGCATTTCTGCCATTTTGTTTCGTACGGCCCAGTATTGTTTAGCTCTGCCGATGACTCCCGTCTGTAGTCAAGTCCACCGTTGCCGCACATGCAAATATGTGATCGCCAGTCATCTCACCAACTCCACACAGGACGCAGGCCGAAGATTTAGTCACTCCTATTCTCTTCAGGTGGTGCCGCAAATAGCCATGTCCAGTAGCCAACCTGAAGCATGCCACTGACACCAAATACAAAATGGTGGCTGTTTCAAAAATTAAAAAAAATTTTTGTTTTTTTTTATTTCGTTAGAACTACCTACAACACTAAAAAACCTTACAGCCCAACGTTTAAATTGGATTAAATTCACTAAAATATGAGCCCTAGCAGGGTTTTTTAAATTTGAAAATCACCTAAATAGTGATAACCTCAACATGGACCCACCAACACACAAAACCTGGGGAAATTAATAACTTGAAATTGTTGTTACTGTTTAATTATCTGTTTTCATTGTTGTTACTAAATAATGGATAAATACAAAATATTAAAAAAAAAATTTGAATAATTAAAGAAGAAAAAAATAGAGACAGGCTCAAATCGGAAAATAACCGAGACCATCTGATCCTCCCTGATTGCTAGTAGCATATGTTTACGATCTTGCTATTTTTTGTTAAACTGTTGTATTCTTGGCCGGAATAAGTTTGTACTCATTATTTCTACGTCTAGAACCCTGAGTATGTTTTTTTATACCAACAGAAAAATAGAAATGTTTCGTTCTAAATTTACCTCTTTCTAGTATATTTCGAAAATCACAAAAATAGTTTACCAATTTACTCAAAACTTTGGGACGTAATAGTACAAGCGCTAGGAAGAAAAAAAAAACAGGTATTTCATCCCAATTTTTTTATTAATATAATGAAAACTACGTTCAATTACTAATCAAAATTGATTAGTCTGTCAAGTATAGGTAGGGGGAATAAAAAATGGCAGTTGTTTCAAAACGTTAAAAAAAAATTTTTTTGGAGCTCCATATCGTTAGAACTACCTAAAACTCTAAAAAACCTTACAGACCAACGTTTAAAGTGGAGTAAATTTACTAAAATATTAGCCCTAATAGAGCTATTTACTTTTAATAGTTTCCGAGAAACAGTTTTTTGAAAAGTAGTATATTTCATGAAATATATACTGAAAAATCAGAAAAGGTGTCATAAAGGAATAATATTATAAATCTAGATTCCCACACTGCAAATGAAAACAAAAAACACCTTAATTACACTAAATTAATGTATTTTAAAAACTAAATATCTTCATTTCCTGAATGCATAATTGATTATGCTTGGAGTTGTAAACAATTGTTCATTTTTTAATGATATTAAGTAATAATTATACACCAAATTATATTTTCGTTGTTAGAGAGCGTGAGAATTATTCTAGAATATTTTAATATTCTAGTTTATAGGTTTTTAGAACTACTTTAGTGGGACAGGAGAATCCCATGTCAACCTTTTCTTTAGAAATTTCTTTTTTTCAGAAAAATTTTCTGAAAAAAAATGAATCTGTAACACTTTCAGTCTAGATTAAAAATATTTAATTGGAAACATGAATCCATAAACACTGAGCCCTAACAGAGCTGTTTACATTCAACAGTTCCCGAAATATATCTTTTTAAATTTCATCAAGAGCGTACAAATAAATCAGTAGAAAGCGAATTTATTTTTAAAAATCTATATCTTAGGAACCAGCGGCCGTACAGATGTGTATTAGCACTCAAATCAAAGCTAGATTAATGTACTATAAAGTAGTTTATGACTTTTATCTTTGTAGGAGTAGTAATTTTCATGTTATTTGCTAAAATTAATTGATTTTTAGTTGTTTGGACAACGTTTCATACTTTCATATGTAAATATCATACGAATTACGACCCCATCACACACAAACGTTATAAACTACTTTATTGAACATTAAAATATCTTTAATATTATTGATGGCAGACTGTTCGTCCAATGGTTCCTGAGATATAGTCTTTTATAAATAAAAAATTTGGGCCAAAGAACTCGCAATCATCTTGTTAATATATTTTGGTAAATATCATGAATATTTATGAACATTACTACTCCTACCAAGATATACTTTATAGCACTTTAAACTAGCTTTAATGTGAGCACTGATAGAACTTTAGTGGTACATGGTTCATGAAACAAAGTTTTCACACAATACATTTTACCAACACCTTTTTTTTTTAGTATATATGTATTTCATGAAATATTGCTTTAAAAAAAACTGTATCTCAGAAAAAATTCAACGTAACGACAGCTTTACTAGGTCTCATATTTTAGCAATTATACTCAACTTTAAATCATGTTTTATTAGGTTCTCTAGTGTTGTTTGTAGTTTCAGAGCTCCAAATGAAAAATTAATTTTTTTTTACCTTTTTTAAAAAGCCGCAAATTTTTATTCCCCCTATCTATACTTGACAGACTCAACAATTTTGACTATCAATTATACGTAGCTTTTATTAAAGTAATAAAAAAATTTGGGTGGAATAACTTACTTCATTTCTTTTTCTCTTGGACTATCCGAATCCGGCTTGGATAGTCAGATTGAATTTTATTTCCTGGCGGTACCAGGGGATGGAAAACCGGCCACCTGACTCTGGTTAGAAAAATGATCCGTTTATTGTTGACCGTCGATTCAGTGTGAGAAAGATTATTAAGTAAAGGTTATTTAAAGACCAATTTCAAAGTAAAGGTTCCTTAAAGACCGCGGTTAGTAAAATAATAATAAACACAAATAACTAAAACTTATTTTATTTGACTTTTCGGCCTTAATTTTAGGCCTTCATCTGGGTTGATTCCGTACGGATTTTCCGCTACAATTCTGGATAGAATAGGTTAGTAACCAGTATGATAACAACCCAATGCCAAAAATAAACAGAAGAAAAAACCTGGCGTTTGATGTCAATGATAGCCACTGAACCTTAAGAAATTAATTTGGCTCTTGTCCAAGAAACACTCGTTTAGACTCTCCATAGGTTGTAGTAATGCAGTATTATTGTTATTTTTTTTATAGCTATTTCTTATAACATATGTTCCGTTTAAACGGAAGATACCTAACAAATTATAATCATATGGCCAGGATAGTAACACCGGCGTGTTACATACCATCCATGTGGCCGAGAAAACTGAAGGCACTCACGCTCGCTAGCGTGTTTTTTTTTTTCACTTCTATTCTTCAATAAATCATGACTGAGTAAGAACACCGCCGAAGAACTCTCTGGTAGCCGAGGAGAGGGTAGGTGAAGGGACATGGAAGGCAAGAAACAGGAAGCATTAATGCATAGAGAAAGTCCACCATCTTTCCATATAATTAACACCATCATCTTCATCATTAAACCCCAGTCAAAATTAATTAATTATGTTTAGCATGAATGTTCTATTCCGCCCACCTTTCATCCCTATAATAACAATAGATTTAGTGTTTAATCATTCTCTCTTGTTCAACCAACCTCTATAAATAAATTCTCCTTCTGTCACCTTATGCCTTATTTCATTCAATTAATTTCTTACATTCCGTTACAATTCGATCAGCAATTCAAAAGTGAAGTAGGCCATTACTTGAGATGAAAGCGCTCTTCATTCAACTTAGTTGGAAAAAAATTTGATAAAACTATGTTATTCAGTTTTATCAAATTTTTTTTCATGTATCTCCTCAATTAGGAAAAAGTAACTGTCGGTAAAATCATCAGTCGAGGAAGCTGAGATGTAACTCGAACTAACATTTATTTTACGTCAATTAAGTTAACTAATTATAGAGCCAGATAAAATAACGGTTGTCGGATGAAGCTGCTGATTTCGTAATAGCTACAAATTATGAATGAGTTCCTCCAGAGCATTGTATTCCTTATCATCAGGTATCTAACGTTGACCAATTAATCTTTTCTCAAAGGCGTGTGAACCATCCATACTAGCTGACGGTTATAGTACAAGAGCTGGGGTGAAAAAGTCATAGTACAACTGACATTAATGTTATTTGAGTAATAATATTTTAAGTACTGAAAAGTTATAGTACAAGAGCCGAAGAGGAGAAAAAAGGAAGTTATCTCACCCCAATTTTTGATTACTTTAATGAAAACTATATATAATTACTAGTCAAAATTGATGAGTCTGCCAAGTATAGGTAGGGCAAATAAAAAATAGCGGCTGTTTCAAAGCAATAAAAATTTTTAATTTTTCATTCGGAGCTCTATAGCTCAAAAAGTAGGAACAACACAAGAAAACCTAAGAGAACGTCATTTAAAGAAGAGCAAATTTGCTAAAAGATGAGCCCTAAAAGAGTTATTTACGTTGAATAGTTCTCGAGATATAGCTTTTTCAAAAGCAACATTTCATGAAAATGTTGTATGGAACGTACTAAAAAAATCAGTAGTTAGTGAATTTATTTTGAAAAACCTATATCTGAAAAACAATTTGACCTACAGATGTCTATTAGCACTCAAATTAAAGCTAGTTTAATGAGATATAAAGTAGTTTATGTTGTTTATTTTCGTAGGAGTAATAGTTTTCATGAAATTTGCTAATTGATTTATAGTTGTTCGGACAAATCTTTATTTGCCAAATTTATATTCATGTGTGAATATCATAAAAACTACTACCCCTAAGAAGATAAGTGTCATAAACTACTTTATAGTAAGTCAAATTTCCTTTATTTTGACTGTTGGCAGACATATGTGCGTCTTATGGATTTAGAGATATATTTTTTCAAAAATTAAACATTTTATACGGACGACTAGAAATTAACATTTTGTGAGTTTATTTTGTCAAATATTATAAAAACTACTAGTCCTACAAAGATAAACATTATTAACTATTTTATAGTAAATTTAACTAACTTTAATTTGAGCGCTGGCAGACATTTGTACGTCCAATGTTTTCTGAAATGAAGTTTTTCATAAATCAAACTTATTCTCCCTACCTATAATTGGCAGACTCATCAGTTTTGACTATTAATTATACATAGTTTTCATTAAAGTAATCAAAAATTGGGGTGAGATAACTGCCTATTTTTCTTCCCGGCTCTTGTACTATCAGTTGTTTCATCCCAATTTTTGGTTACATTAATGAAAACTATGTATAAATACTACACTAAATAGATGATTCTGCCAAGTATAGGTTGGGGTTATACCAAATGGTGGCTGTTTCTAAAGGTTAAAAAACAATTTTCTTTCGGAGCTCCATTTCTGTATAACAATCAACAGCACTAGATAGAACATAAGAGAACATAATTTAAAGTAGAGTAAATTTGCTAAAATATGAGCCCTAACAGAGCTATTTACGTTAAATATTTTTCGAGATATAGTTTTTTTAAAAACAATATTTCATAAAAAATGCACTGAAAAATCAGTAGTTAGTGAATTTATTTTGAGGAATCTATATCACAAAAAGCATTCCATCTACAAATGTCTATTAACACTCAAACTAAAGCTAGTTTTATGCACTATAAAGTAGTTTATGTTTATCTGCGTATTAGTTGTAGTAGTTTTCATGATATTCGACAAAATGTTGATTTCTAATTGAGAGATCGCAAATTTTCAGATAGGATTATCCACGAATTGTTGTATATACTAAAGTATTCTTTTGTATAATTTTATTCTATAAGCGTTACATTATAGAATATAATCATATGAAAGAATACTTTAATATATAAAACAATTCGTGGATAATCCTATATGAAAATTCGCAATCTCTCTCCAGTTGCCCGGTAGTTGTGTTGATGAGGGGTGCAAGGTCATGGTCTAACGGGTATATGAGGTCATGGAGTTTGAAGAAGAAAAAGATATCTACATCTAGTCTTGTATAGAACATAGAATACCAGGAGGCCATGCTTGAAAATGTGACATAATTTAAACAAACTTTTATTTATTTCAATCGATTATCGTGGATTGACTATGATACGGGAGTCGATTCAGATAAATATAACTTATTTTACATTGTAGGTATTATTTATTTAAATTAATTGTATCCTTTAAGCTGAGCTAGCAATGCGCCTGGAGCCTTAAAGCCGATAGAATAAAAAATTCCATTGCTTTGAATAAAAAAAAATTAGCTCACTTTTCAATACATGCTCAATTTCTTTAAATATAAACTTAAAGATTATCAATATATTTTTAGAAGTTGAGTGAATTTTCTAAAACACGATATTTAATTGAGATTAGTATAGAATAGATTTATGATTCTTTTTACGCGCAATACTTCCACTGGTACAATTTTTCAAATATCTAGTGCGATGCGTGCACACATTACTTTTACTTAATAAGGTACTAATGTTCCTAAGTTTTTTGCAGATTAGTGAGCTCATATTGAACTTATCACTATTTTTATGATTATCGTAATAAAAACTATAGAGCAGGGAAGGCGAAAATTATTAATTTTTTAAATAAATCAAATGGTATCCTTTCTAAGTCTCAACACTCTTTATTATATTAACTCTCCAACGTTTCGTCCAATACGTTCATCCTCAAGGACAATGTTAATGTAGAGATTTTAAGTAAAATTAATTTTTGAAAATACGGTATAGATAATTGACCGTAGATTAATAATTGGAGAAGTTGGTCGGGGGGTGCTCTCAGCAAAAAGAACATAAATAAACAAAAAATTATTAATTCATGGCGATGTTTCGACCTGAGTTTCAGGTTTCCATCAGGGAGAACTTAAATAAAACTTGAGTTTTAGCATGGATCCCCTGCTACAAGCTCCCTGAAGAAGACATGATACTCGGGTCGAAACGTCCGCATAAATAAATATTTTTTTGTTTATTTATGTTCTTTTTGCTGACCGCACCTCCGACCATTTTCTCCAAAAATATGAAAAATATGGGGAAAATTTTATGTTACTATTTACAATTAATTTTAATAATGGAACAAATAAAATTTTAGACCAAAATGCAATTTGAAATAAATTAATTATAAGCCTGACCTGAGTGAATGGGAGGTTAAAAATAGTTTATTGATAAGATAGTTGATAGTGTCAAGTTGATCTAAAATTAAAAGTTTTAAAAATTAATGAACTGTGACAAAATAGGTAACTAGATATAAGCTTATTAATAATTAATATGATTTCTTATTAATTGACTTTTTCATAAGGTAATTTGGCTTGTAATTAATGACCTGAGCAGAATATCCTGCAAATTTTTTAAATTTGAATGTGAAGTTTAAATCTATATTTAAGGTATGTTAAATTATTAATCATAATGTCGTTGTTAAAATTCTTACAAATTAATGTATAAAAAAAAGCTGTTAATTGTTAGATTGTCCTTGAGGATAGTCGAATTGGCCGAAACGTTGGACTGTTGATATAATAAAGAGTGTTGAGACTTAACAAGGATACCATTTGATTTATTTAAAAAAAAAAAATATTTTTATTTTGGTATAAAAATTTATATTATAGAGTTTCTCGAGGTCAGAATAACAAATGTTAATTTTATATTTTAATGAATATAACAGTTTTAACAAAAATATCGGATCCGTCATATATTCGGGAAAGATCGGGCGGTCTCGGCATTTACCGTTCGAATTGGATGAAATTATTTTTTCCATTTTTCTCCTTTAGTTATTCATAAAATTCTATAATATTTTGTATTTATCTTTTTTTTTTATTATTGCTAACAAGGTGAGCTTGTCATTGATTTTAAGTAAACTGAATAAAAGGTACTTTAGGGCAACATTTTTCAAAATTTGGAAAGCCCTGTCAGACTACAACAATGAGGATAAGACCTATCTGGCATTAAATTAAATAACACTTTATCCTTCATTGATTCACTGAGTTCAATCAAAATTATTTTTGAAGAAAATCGAAAAAATGTGAAAAATTTTATAAAGTGGCACTTCGATCGGACGATTTTATTGAAAAAAAATTGCTGCCACATCTCAGGCATACTCTCACGTTAAATAAATAATTTTAGTCTCTTACGTCTTTTCTTTTTGAGATAGCCTGTGCACACACAGAACATTATGTCTAACTTGATTATTTCAACTCAGGGGATTCCAAAACGTGTATAAATATTGAAAACTCGAATTCGAAATTTTGTACGATCACTGCACTAAATAGTCCATATAGAAGTAAGTGAAAGTCATAACAAATATTTTTGTCCAATTATCGAGAAATCAACATTTTGTGAATATATTTTGGCTAATATAATGGAAACTAGTATCCCTGCCAATATAATAATAAACTATTTTATGGTGAATTAACTAGTTTCAATTTAAGAGATATTTTAACTATTTTTTTTTCTTCCAAAATAGAAGAAATCAACACTTTAAAAATTTATTCGTGCAAATATCTTTGAGCCTGCTATTCCTTCGAAGATTATCATTATCTATCTTATGGTGCATTTAATTACCTCCTAATTGAATGCTAATAAATATTGGTTTATCTAATGGTTACTAAAAAAAAAGTTTATTAGAACAACTTTTTTTTTCTTGTACAAATGTCTAAGATAATCATTGAAAATGTCTTATGATGCATTCAACTAGTTTGAATTTGAGTGCTAATAGACATCGTTACGTCTAATTATTTATTGAGATAAATAGCCAAAGTAAATTTACAATATCTTTTGATCTTTCATTATTTGAAGAAAAAAAAATTCTAGTTTTCAAAAACTACATTTCAAGAATTAGATGTACCCTTGTCTACTAGCATTCGAACTGATGATAATTTAATTCACCATAAAATTTATAATGATTAGATGTAGTAATTCCTCGGACATTCGCTAAAGTTAATTATAGTTAATTTCTGGTATTTGAAAACAAAAAGTTAGCTTTTTAGAAAAAAAGTATCTATCTTTACCCTACAGTTACAGTATCTAACTACTGGGTTAGTCAATGTGTCAACTGAAACGCACATTCAGAAAGTTAATACAAAATATTGTCGCAGTGAAAAATATATAACTATATTTTCTGAAACGTGCAAGGGTTGATTTAAGTTCAAAGTAGGGTGTTAAGTGAAAGTTGAGCCAGACCGTTTAGTTAAAAAATTTTTTTTAAATATTCCAATATTTTTTTTAGGGGATAGACTAATAATTGTGAGAGGCGCCAAATGTCGAAGCCCTGCGCCTGTGTTTACTCAGTAGCAAACAAATTAACAGGAATTATTGACCATTCATTATTTATGGGAAAAAATGCGAGCGTTGGCCTCACTTGTCCGCCGTTTTCAAGTGATCCCATGTAGGTGATTCAGGTACATAACTTTTTGTTCAGGTAGCACTAAATTGGTTATAACTGCAATCATCGTACCACATACAGAATCTACTCTAGTAATATATGGCTATGTCCTGATCCATGTCTAATACACTGGTACCGGTTAGCGGTTAGTGTATTCTTGCATAGAGTGTTCTAATTGGTCCTAGATCTTGGCAGCTTGTTCATACACTTCATGCTTGCTGCGGTGCGGTCTCAGACGAAATTGTGGAGTGAGAACCCTCTTCGAAAATCGTTTGGAAGGCGAATCTGCCACTGGTCGAATGAATCTCCCAGGTAAGCCGTTTCAAACTGTTCCTCACGCAGTTGCCGGTTTAAACTGTTTTATCCTTGAATATGGTACTGATATTTCAGACCAGGGACCGCACTAGACACTAATTACTATTTTAGTATCATTACGCGCAACCTTGTTCTAAGTGATTTATTACTGAGCCATTATAATATTATGAATAAACTTTATCGCTTTCAAAAAGGACTGTAAGTCTGCTACTTCTAGAAGTAGTTTGATATTTTTATAGAACAGGAAATTCTTTAAAACTGTACTTTCTAAATTTAATATCTTAATTGGAAAATTTCAATTTAGGAAGGTTGGGATCCGTTCAGATTAAAAATAAGGCCACTATCTTTTCCCAATTTTATTTTATTTACCACTAGATAACATCATTAGAATGAAAAATGATAAATGGCTTAAATGTGGAAGATTGTAGCAGGAAGGAGGGGGGTACAAGTCGAGCAAGTGAGGCTATAGTATGTTCCGTGAGCTGGGAGCAAACAATTAATCATACTGCAGATTAGAGTGTATTCTCTCTTTGAAATAGCCCCACGACCCTTAGCAGTGGCGTATAGATGCACCCTCTCAACATCAATACCTGAACTTTCCGTTTAATCGAATTCTGTTGAGTCCAAAAAAGTTTATTAACGTCATTTTTCCCAACCCCTTACGGCTGCATAGAGGATAGATGCCTCTTACAAACTACAGTAAGAGTGTCGAAATTCATTTGTCGAGAACGCAGAGAAATAAATATTAACTGCTCCTACTGGATATCGAACCTACACCGTTCTAGAGACTCTTATGGTCCTCGTCCCAACGTGCTTCATCAAGATCTATGTGGGAGTTAAAATTCCTGTTTTATTAATGTACATATAAAATGCTGCTTCGCCTTTGAAAACTAATGTCAGGAATCGCCGGTGGTTATTCCATTCGTGACATGAGTATATAATCTATTTCACTGAAGATTGTGCCTTAATTCGCAATAATACAACTTAGTTCATAAACTAAGTATAGTTAATAAACTATATTCCGGTATCTAGTACCATAGTACTAGATACCGGAATATAGTTCGGCGAGTCAGAAGCGAGTACCTTACATTTTATTTGTGTGAGCCCCAGTGACATTGTCCATCTGCTGGACCTTCGATACCAGGCATACAGTGACCCTATATGAACTGGTTGCTTTGAGTACTCTGAGGCATACGTTTCCTCCCTGGAACCGGAATCATACACGCTCACAAAAACCAGGTTGGCGACTATTGAGCGTAGGACTCTGCTGGGAGTTACTAGAAGATACCGGAATGTATCTCATAAGGTGATGCAGATATGAGCAGGCGGAGTTTCTCTCGACCACCTCATGCGAGGAGACATGTTGAAACATACATACAAGAAAGAAGGGTCAGTAGTTCTGCCAATCTCCGTGTGAAGATTAGGTAGGACTCCATAAAATGGGAAAATGAAAAACTGTTATCCAGAAGGAAACGATAATAGAGTGGAACCGGTGGTTGGTGAAGACCCTGAATGCATCTACTTTGAGGAAGTACTTTCCCACCGTCTGATTACGGTTAGAAGCAATGTGAGACCTTCCAAACTACTGAGCCTCTAAAGTCCTGATAGGCATTGTGGCTTACGAGCCAAGCTTCATCGCCATACGTTGGACGTCGACTCCCTAAGCTCTCATCGGGGGTCATATGACATCATTATCATCATCATGGTAATGCGCACCTCCAAACTGCTGCAAACACCTTTATTGCTCAAAGGGCAGGGTTAGGTGCAATAAGTAAATCCACCCTGGCAACAATGCTTTTGACTGAAAGAAATTAACTGTTGGGATAATAGAGGTTTTGGCTGAGGCCCATAGCTCTACCCCTTAGGCCCATGTTCTTTATTATTTGTTTCAATAAATTAAAACAGTTCTTTAGAGTGCTACCAATGGGGTAGTTTCTCCACTCGCCAGTATCACTCCATTATAAACTTATATGAAATTTATTGGATGTATCATTTTGTACTGTTGTAAATTTCAATAAAGATACAAAAAAAATTAATAAAATAAAATAGTTCTATAATTCTTTATTAAATATATAGAATGTTATATCACAGCCTCTATAAACGTTCAAGAAAATAAATAAATTGGTCTCTTTATTTGTTTATTTCGTACATTAATGTAAATATAACTAATGCCTTAGATTCTATCAAACATTAAAATACGGTATTTTTTAGTTAAATCGTGATTTTTTTTGTAAGTTAAAATAAGATTAGAGAGACAACTCACTGATTACACGGCCGTTCTGGCACTCGGCAGATGCTGCGGCCAAAGCGAACGCCAAGAAGACCAAAACATACATCACGTTGCCACCGCTGGAGGAATAGGAACTGGCCAGATACAGGCGCCTCCCCCCCACTTTCCAATATTCCAATCTCTGCTTGCCATCTAAACACTATATCCTTATCATTGGAGTATACCATATCAATCTTATAGCCTATATACCACTATCAAACCTCTGCAACGTCTACTTACCTTGCACATATGGTGATAAGACATCACATGTATAACTTATTTCAAACTTCTGTGATTAAGTTTTACCCTTTTTGAATCTTTTAATGATATTTAATTATAATTCCATTTTAATCCTATCATTATTGAACATTCCATTATAAAATATATAACATGCACATACCTTTTAACACCAGTAATACGAAGAAAAGGAGATTAAATTTGACACTTCTCAAAAACATATTGATTTTGGGCAATGGAAACTCTTAGGTTATCCTAAATAGAGTTGAGTGTTTTTTATTGTTTACTATCGATATGATTATGAGCAATAAAGAACAACAATTAGAACAAGACTACTCCTGCTTTACATCATTTCTCTCAAAATGACAGAATTTCCAACATTGTGTAAATTCAATTCGACTATGTTGCAAGTGATAAGACGAAAAGGAGCAAATACCTCCTAGGTTATCCTCCGGGAGAGGGGAAGAGGTCACATACCCTACTCACATCTTAGGAAGAGTGAAGTCGAAAAAATGGGAGTTTCCTACGCATTCTAAGCCGGCTTTACGTAGAAGTTAATTGGAACGTCCATCATTGTAATCTAAACTGAAATAGAAGATAGCTCCTTGCCGGTAATGGGTTCCTACTCTTTTGTCACTCCCGTGGAGTTCATCATGATGTCTGCTTTCTTGGCTTCACTTTTTATGGTAGCTTATTCTCTTCTATCGATATGATTTATAGCAATGAAAAATCAAAATAAGAACAAGACAACTACTGCTTTTGAGCCATTTTTCCAAAATGACAGAATTTCTGTCCGTGACATCTTAATTGGAAGATAGTTGCAGAATGATTACACGAAAACCTGCGTATGTTGTACAAAGGGTGAGTATATCAAATCACTATAGTGTTGCTTGGCATTTCCCTGAAACAAGATAGCGTACTTCGTCGACGAGAGCTGCCAATGGAGTTGAATTAATTCTAATTTGAAAGCTTCACCATTATATCATGTGATGCTTACCAGAAAAATTTTTGGTTGCTACCAATCTCTGCCTTACGCTTCCTTCCGATCTCTGTAAAAACCTAAATCTGCAAAGTCTAAAACACAATCCTAACATCTACGCCAAGGACAATTGTCGGTTTGTGCTTAGCTCATTAACTTTTTAGTGATTCGTTCATTGTCCATTCCGACAATTGTACATAGTAGTTCACCTTTGCAAGGTTACGATAACAATTATATTTCTTATGTACCACCCTTTTTCAGGCCAAAATATTTTTTAGTAATATTCTCACAAAAAAAAAAGGGAGTAGGCATTTTTGCCATGTTGCCCCCCTCAGCACATAGCGAAGGCCCGATCAATTCAGACTTTGAACTTCCACCTTGGCTTGCACTCTCCTTAAACCAAATTAACATTAATAATGTTAATAATATAACTCTGATTGATACTAAAGATTATTTAAGAACACTTCTAATCCACTTAGAGTCCTAATTTCTCGAAGCCTAGTATATTTATAACATATCTACAGCATATGGGGAACCATCAATAATATTTCAACTCTGTAGGCATTGAGGTTATCAGTAAGAGGGTTGTTATTGGCACGTAAATACCGGTTTTATTATGTACTCATAGAATTCTGTGGACATTAACTTTCTCTCCAGCTCAAATTAATAATCTACAAAAGTGTACTGAGGCCAGCCAGCTCTATGGAGTACCTATGCTGACCAACATAGGACCTTTAACGGCCAAGAAGCTCCATCAGTTTCAGAGCAGTATACTCAGCCGTATAGTGAGACATACTTCACTTCAAAGTGCAAAGACGGACCACATACATACGACATTCGAACTACCGACTGTGACAGAAATTATATTAAGGAAATACATCACATTTGTAGACAGCCTTCAGTACTGTACGAACCCATTATTTAGGACACTGACACCGACAGGACGGCCACAAAGGTGGGAGACATACACAAACAGACTCAGACTCGACTGAGTACAAGTAACTAAATTATTTGAATCGACATACCTGGTGAGCCTCATCACCAACAGACTAGCCCAAAATATAAACTACCCATTCTCCCAAATAATCGAATTTCCTCAGCCCACTCTTAAAATGTATTACCAGAATACAGAAAAAGAGGCTACGTTCAACCCGTTTTCATCATGACTCATCCATGGAGCTTAGAAGAAACAACAAATTCGTTACTTCAAACTGCGGAACAGTTAAAGAACTGCTATTATTTCGTCAGTGAGTTAGTTTGTGAGCGATAGTGGATAACGCAATTTACTAGACGCGCCTTATTTCGTGCCTAGTTACGTCAGTTCATGCATTATCTATCTTCTTCTTGCTAGGTTCTGATTTATTGGTACGTGAGATGTTCTATTTTGGTTTTTTACATTCTAAATTCTGTATCCGCACTATTTTTTTTTCCGCCTATTGAACTCCGAGAAAAACTACATAAAAAATAAATAAAGCTGTAGATTGTGTTGGTATTTTGATGAAAACCACAGCGGGGCAATTACTGTCACAAGGTTCGCTGCCTGTGAAGGCTATCATACAGTTGAAAAGTTGACCGCTTTGTTCTTCAAATCACGTCCTCTACGACATTAAAAAAAACTCATATATAGTAAATTGAAAAAAGATCTTTTGAATTTATTGAATTGAAACACTATGATATTAAGTAACTGCAATGTGATATCTAGTATGTAATTGATAGTTTGGTTATGTTCATCTTGTCTATTCTTTTGTTTGTATATATTTTAAGAGTTTTTTTTTTTTCTATATTTTTTTATTTTTTTATTTTATTTTTTTTTTAATTTTAGTATGTATCAGATTCATTCATCACTATTACCCATTGCCCACAACTGTGTGGCAGATTGTACTATCTATCAATAAATAAATATATCAATAAAAAAAAAGTATGTAATTGAAGCTATGCATATTGCTCTACAATTGAATCACCATCATTGGATAGTCTATTAATTTATTCAAGCATCGTTATTCCTAAAAGTTGTGTAAGAAATGAAAGGGTTAATGAGCGAAGGTACCTTAACAATAGACAACTCAAATGGTTCAGACATGTAATTGGGATAGATGAAGAGATAATACTAAGGAAAATATTGGAAGTTAGATCTAGAAGTGTTAGGCCGAAGGCGTTCGTACATCGATTTCTTATGAAAAATATATTCAAAAGATTGGAAGGAATCGTAATGCTAAAATAAAGCTGCTGACAGATGATTTAGGATTGAAAATTCGTTTCATTTAAAACTCTTTTTTTCAAATTTTTTATACTGAATGTTCTATCTTTTGTGTTACTGTAATAAAATTGTAATCTTATTATTTATTTGTACCTAGAGACAACCCGATAAAATTGGCCACAACTCAGCATCGTGGTAAATTATTTTTAATAAAATAATAAGTAAGCTGATCTTATAATAATAAAGGCTTAGTGAAACCGAAGGTTGGATGCCGAGACCACTAATCGTTCTATGCATTCACCTTTCCAGTCACACTCCTCCAAGCCCAATATACCAAATCAGTTTTAACGCAATCCTCCCATCTTCGTTCGGTCTACCCCTTGGACCCGTCGGTTTAGAGTTTATCAAGATATCCCTAAGGATTCGTTCATTACTAAGTCCCCCAACCTTACACACCTTAGTTATCCGCTGCAATGCTATAACCTCAATTATATTTACCGGCTGCAGTTTTAATGTTTTAAACAATTAAATATATAATAAATGCCATCCTTTCTCAACATAGATATTAATATAAACACGATGATTCATTTAAAAAAAAATCAATAAAATACAATTTTTCCCAATAAGTTAACACGTACCAATCAGAACTTTAAGCATTATTCATAGACTATTAGTTAGGTATTCATAAGAAAGGCTCTAATTTCTAGAATATTATCTATTGTAAATAATTTTTTTTTAATAATTTATATATTGTTTTTTACAACTGTATAAAAATATATACAACCAGTAAATTTGCTATAAGTTATGAAATGACATTGTAAAAACATGTGGATAATCTACCCATTGATGGAACTTCAATAACATTTCTAGAAGAGATCTGGGGGCCATCTTATTTTCAGACGCCTTGGAAGATTATCAGGTAATGAAGGGGAAGCCAGGCTAGAAACAAGTGGGTATGGGTGGTTGGGAAGTTTATCATGGAAGGATTGGTATTTGGTACTGGCTGAATCGGCAACATATGGAACATTGAGGTCCTGATGGAAGACTTGATTTGTGACTAAGTAAAGAGCATTAAGGATTTTGTACTGTGAGGATTGGATACGAAAGGAATTCGATGGCTTAGTGGAGCCCCAAAGTTCAACTCCGTATGTCCAGATGGGCCTTATTATAGTAATGTAGATCAGTCTTTTGTAATGGGTTGGAAATTTAACCGTTTGTCTAGTAAGTGCTGTAATAGTCGGAATCGACGTGCAGTCTCTTCAGTCTTATATGAGGATTCCATGTCAGTCGTTTATTCAGACGTAGTTCTTGGTAACGGATATGTTCATAACATTAAATAAAATTAAATATTACTTACAATGGGAGTATTTCTTAATGTTAATAAATCATTCAGATTAGTTTTATTATACTAAATAATATTTGATAATTAGAAAAGCCAGCAGGGTTTATATATTTGGCAAATAAGTAAATTGAAAAGGTGTTCCAACGTTTTACAATTGCGTATGGTACACTCATTCAGCTTATTATCGAATTTTATTACGCTGTAATCAATTCAATGCTGTTGATAATTCTGGGTTTCTTTATTCTATATATATTGTTTCAATCCATACTGCTTTAGGACTGACTGATTTCGTTCTAGTTACTTTCCCTATTCTTGGAATCAATGACAACTTTATCAGAACATTACAAGAGATGACGATCGTAAACCTCATTGTTATGGTTCTTTTAAAACCCAGGCCATAATACCTATCTCAAAATTGTCTATGATAATGTCATATTCGTAGCTGATATTTGCAAGTCGGTTATTTAAAACAAGATAAATGATAATTTTTATTAAGACAGTTGTAAATTCAGAGTTAGTTAGGTTTAATGGGGTTTTCTTTCAGCATTGTCTAAAGGTAAACAACTTGCTTTTACGTCAGTTACATCGTACTTGTGATAACCAGAGTGATATTGTTACTTAATGGAAAATCTGATTCTGCAATGAATGGCATTATCTTTCTATTTTAAGATGTTTTGAGACTTATTAAGAATCAGTTAGAGGGGAAGTGGAATTCGAAGGGCGAATTATATTATTTGAAAAAATGCAAAACGTAATACATATTAATTTATTTCTCTTTGTTTCAATAAACAATATAGGAAACAGATAGTAGTAAACAATACATATTGCAAAAACCTATATTTTTAATGTTATTAATTAATCCTCTAAAATACTTAATATTTTTATAAATGAAGTTTTCTGTTTTTCTTTCGGTTGGTTCTACAGACCTTGTAGATCTTTGGCAGCCCGATCCAGCCTTCTCCACGCTTGCCCATCTTGGGCTACTGCTTTCCAGTTCCTGCATGTAGCTTATTAGCATGTATGTTGATTCAGTCTATCCATATGGTTTTTGGCCTCCCAAACTCTTGCCTACTATACTGGCGTTCATTGTTGTGTAGAGGCGTCCTGATGGATTGCTTCGAATTACATGTTGCGCCCATTCCCTTGCCTTCATATCAAAAGAAATTGACTGGCCAGTCTCTGCAAGCAGTTTTCTGTTAGTTCTTCTCTTCCATATTTTAAGGCTCTGATTAATGAAGTTAATAAACATTTTGATAACTCTGATAAGTTTTAAAATTTTTTTTTTTTTATTATTTATTTATTGTAATTTACAACTGTACAAAATAATACAACAGGTAAATATGTAGTATGTTTCATATACACTTGAAAATCTTGGGAAGGAACCACCCATTGGTGGTACTTCAAACATTAATTTAAACTAGAAGGTCCCGTGGCCATCTTCTTTTCAGACGCCTCGGAGGATTATCAGGGATTGTTAAGGATGAAAGATTAAGAATTAATGGGTTAGGATGGTTAAGGAGTTTGGAATAAAAAGACGCATATCTGTTTTGGGTCAAATCTGCAACGAATGGGATGTTAAGGTCTTTATGAATGAGTTTATTTGTGACATAATAAGGAGCATCAACGATTTTACGTAGGATTTTGGATTGTAACGATTGGATGCGGGAAGAATTTGATGGTTTGGTGGAGCCCCAGAGCTCAATTCCATATGTCCAAATTGGTCTGATTATTGAAGTGTATACTAATTTTTTGTAATGAATGGGAAGTTTAGAGCGTTTGTCAAGTAAGTGTTGTAGCAATCGGAATCTACGAGCAGTTTCTTGTCGTTTCAGTCTTGTGTGTGGATTCCAAGTAAGTCTCTTGTCAAGATGGAGTCCTAAGTATCGAATCTGCTCAACAGGTGTTAGTGGTGTATCTAGAAAGGATACAGTAGGACAGGAGGGCAGAGGTTTACGACGGAGAGTAAAGGTGATCTGGTGGGATTTTTCAGGATTTATTTTAATCTGGATTATCTCTCTAGGAAAAATGGAGGACATGATTTTCCCATGTGAAATCATGAGGTTTTTGTATTACATGAATATGGGACGGTGTGTCCCGAAACGTTGTACAATGTTAATGAATAAATAAATAATAATTTATTGAAAATGATGGAAGTAATAAACCTCAAAAAATTATAAAAAAGGATTTATTTTGATTCTCCAGTTTTTACACCATTCTTCAATAGATGTTATGTGTGCCTGTAGTGTTTGTGATGCATTAGTTGGGTCGTTGTTTACAGAAAGTATACATGTGTCATCAGCGTATGTTGTTAGGACTGTGTTAGGGTGGGTTGGGATGTCAGCTGTATAAACCGTATAAAGAATGGGACCTAAGATACTACCTTGAGGAACATTAAAAATTTAAACTTTTAAATAATCCCTTATTTAATTTTAAATATCCCGGCAGAGGGGACTGAATCGTCAGTTTTATTTTCGGTAAATGGCAGTCTACCTCTCCACCTTAATTGTAAAATTTTCTTAACTAATTTATTCTTTATATTAGTTATTAGTAATAAAACCGAAAAGTATATTTATTAAAGTTCCTGAATAAATAATTGAATATAAGCTTATTATGAACTATTCGATCGGATAAGAAATGAGCACTCCAATCCCGCAGTGCTGTAAATCATGAGAGTACTTCTTGGAATTCCGAAGATGAGTCGTATAAAGCAGTTGATCGAACGTTCAAATACTGGTTCAAGATTCTCTAAGATGCTCCTATATTCTATTACAAAAATTAATTGTGGGAATTATGAATGTGTTATTATTATTACACAAACCCTTTCTCTCCTCGAACCGTTTGGATATTTTGTGAGTTATCCAAGACTTATCTAGGGATTTCATTGGAATTCTAACGAAGCCCATTAGGTATTTTGGGTTAATTCTATTGTTTTCAAATTTAAGTATTATCTAGTTCAAGTAGAATTATCTGTAAAAGGGAAGGGCTTCACACCCAAATAGGATATGCTCAGCCTTTTCTCCATCCTTTAAGACATGCCTTTTCCAAAGAGGACATGTGGAATCGTGCTCTATCTTCATCTTCTTGAGATGATATTGTAACGAACAATAGTCGGTGGTTCATGGATGTTACTGGTCCTCACATTCTTTGCCTACGGGTTTTAAATGGAACAAGGTGGCCAAGGTTAATCAGATGCTTTAGAAAAGATATTTTTTCGTGCAGATCTCAACCGCCGAAAACACCTGCCGGAAGTTTTAGTTGCTTACATCATGATAATAGTGAAGTGGAATCCTTGATTGCCCAATAATCCTTAGTAATTCCCTTGTTGCAGATTTCGTGTTAACCACTGAAAACTTAGCCCCTCGTTCAACAAAAAAAAATTTAGTGAAAAATGCGGAATAAATTATTATATTGTCATTCAACATATTTATTTAATAGATCTATGAGGGGCAACTAAACCTTCCAACATTAAACGCATTCAATCCTTTCAGTCCACAATCCAATTTAAAAATAAGTCAAGTCTCAGACTTTATTTTAATTATTTACCTCAGTTTTCTTATATTTTATTATCATGAAAGATAGTTGACTGTGGATGACTTATACGGGGAGAAGATGGTTTGGGGGGGCGGTCAAAATAAAACACAAATAAGTTGAAATAACTTATTTAATCGTGCCAACGTTTCGGCCAGAATTTCGAGCCTTCATCAGGGTTGTTAGCTTGAAATTGAAAGTGAGTGATAAATGAAATCTTATCGCCATCATTTGGCGGCAAGATTTCAAACTAACAGGCC
>NW_027106613.1:188064-188528 GCF_000696795.3 Halyomorpha halys
AGCCTTCATCAGGGTTGTTAGCTTGAAATTGAAAGTGAGTGATAAATGAAATCTTATCGCCATCATTTGGCGGCAAGATTTCAAACTAACAGGCCTGATGAAGGCTAGAAATTCTGGCCGAAACGTTGGCACGATTTTTATTTTATTTTTTATCAATTTTAGTTTATACTTAATAATTTTATTGTATTTTTTATTATCATTATTTACTTTTTATTTATAGTTAATATGTATATACAGTATGAACGTGTTCTTACATCTCTAATACCTATTGCCTACAGAATGTATTATTCCGATTAACGTTTTTCAAAAAATAAATTTGACAGAAAATTTAGGAAGAGCAGAGGTGTCGTAAAACCGCCGCTTTTTTTTTTATATAAAGGGTGTTTTTTTAAGCCCGATAGAACTTGAAATTGTAAAAAATAACACAAAAAATTAAATTGTAATCAAAATTTTTTTTTTATTCG
>NW_027106613.1:189378-254542 GCF_000696795.3 Halyomorpha halys
TTTAAAGTTCTATCTAGCTTAAAAAAACACCTTTTATATAATTAACCATGTCATTTTTGTAGAACTAAATGTAAGGAAATACAGCTCTTGCCTTGTACGCTAAGTTATGTTGTTATCTCTCTACTCCTAAATGACATTATCTAGTATCATAGAGAGTTTCTGTCAGGTGACACTTAAATGTTGATGTTGCCCTTATCTTCCTTCCTTTCGTTAACCTCATGAATTACGGCACGCTAGCTTCTGAAAACATGGCGTGAGTTATTACAAACAATATCAATGATTATGGAGCTTTCGCTCTATCATTGACTATTATACATTCTTTTCCTCTTGTTGGATAGGCTCCAACCTGTCATTTCTTTATCTTTCAGCTATCCGTCATAGTTAATGTTCAATGTTAAAGGAGATATTCAGTTTAGGTATCAAGCATAAACCTAAAGTAGCATTTGTTAGTATTGTATATATATAATATAATAAAATAATGTATGTAATAAACATATACTCCCACATTTATCACTTATATTTATCTCTTTTAATAGTAGATGTTTCTGTCAGTTTACCTATCAATAAATCATAAAAAATCTTACCCTTTCTAAGGGTTCACTGAGGAAGTGGGGAAATTTTCAACCTGACTCTCCCTGCCTCCCTTTCCTCATTCTGTCATCTCTTCTTCAATCTGAAAGGTAGTTCCCCCACCCCCTATGTTTATTTGTTATTTTTATTAATTTTATTAATATTTGCCTTTTTACATATTACTATATCTTACATATGCCATATTTACTTAACCTATATTTATCTTTTATACCTATCTCTTAGCCATATTTATAACTATTTCTGACGAGTATTCTTTTACAATTTAAGTCTAGATATGTATTTAAAACTTTGTCACACCTGGTTGTATATATTAGTAGTTTCTAGTCAATCTAATATACTTCCTTATATTATTTGTTTTTCTTATGTACTTCTTACACATAACAATTCTTATGGATTTTTTTTTTATTTTAATGTTTTGTCAGTTCTATAATGTTTTTTTTTTATTTAGTTCTGATGTAGCCCTGCAAAGTGGGGTTAAACGTTGGTTAACAATAAATAGTTTTCTTTTACTATTTTGATACCTTTATTGACCGCTTCCCCGGACTATCTTCCTACAAACTAAATATTAAAATGTGATTAAGTACTCTCTTGTATCGTATTTTACCCCAGAAGGTTATAAACAAAGAATAAACCTTACAAAAGACTACTGGATGTAGGTGGGGATGTATTTTATATACGTGTCAAAGTCTTTGGAGCATGGTTTTGGGGCTCTACTAACATCCAATATACCTGTCCAAAGCAGAATCGTTCAACATGGCGTCAGCTAATTTGACTAAACAAATTACTTTAAAACGCTTTCCTTTGAAAGAGATGTTATAATTTTTTATAAGAAAAAAGCTCTTTAGCACTTCTCCCTTCTAACGTCTTATCTCCACTGCTAAATTTTTCAAACTAACGCCGCGCAGTGCGCTGGTCAAGGACACCTTCCCCCTCAAATTTAATAATTTCACGTATTACTTCAGTGGTTGTGAAGTTTTTTTTTCAGTGATTTTTTTCAAAATTACGAGAAGTTCGTAGAACACGTTTCTTCATCATTCGTCATGTTTCTTTGAAATAAATAACTAAACTGAGGCTTTTTTTGTAGACGTCGAAAAAGGTAAAAGAATGCTAAACAAGGTTAAAGAATACTCCAAAGGGGTTATTAAGTATTAAATAGGATTAAAATATTTACAGTCCCTTGAAATCTTGAATTTGATAAAACTGTCATTTTTTTTTTTTTACTCTCCATTAATTACCATTCTTTTTGGCAATTATTTGATCCAAATTAAAGAATTATGACTGAATATTTTCAAGTGCTTTATCGCCACAGAACATTGCAAATTATTTATAATCTTAAAATTCTTTCTTGAGACTGGCAATTTTTTACTAAATAATTCAAAACACTATCCAAATTATAGTCTCAAAACATTTATTTCATTTACACGTCCAACGTTTCGGCCATCTTCAGGGACAATCTACTACAAAAAGTTTCCATTATATGTATGATCCTACAATCAATTCAAATATTTAACATTATTATTTATAATTTACCTTACCTTAATTTACTATGAAACATATCATTTAACCATTTTAAAAAAAACTTCATACAGGCTATTCTGCCCAGGTCAAAACATTTATATCTATGAACAACATTAAAACCATTAGGTAATCTTATTTTTTGTTAATCAGTATATCTCACATTTGTTTAATTACCTAATAAGTCAAAAATACATTAAAAATCACAGTCAAATTATTTCTCTTTTACCACTATTAATACACTTTATTACAACCTTCCTTGTAACCTTCCTTTACTCAGTTCAAGCATTTAAAAAATTATTTATCATAATTACATTTTTGTCACTTTTTCTTTTTATTACATTAGCAAAATTCCTATCAAGGCTAACTATAATTATCCATATATAAATTATCCTATATTATTTATAAGTTAATCTTACTTAATATCTCTGCATAATGTTGATTTAAATTCCTCGTATCTGTTTTGAAGTTTACTGTGTAATCAATATTTTCAGATATGTAAATGGATTCCAGTATTTTCCTTTTGTATGTATTATTCTCTTTATGTAAAATGAGTGTATTTTCAAAATCAAAAATATGTTGGTTTTTGGTTGCATGTTGGACTAGTGCTGTTTTATTTGGATCCTTCTCTTTATTTTTCAAATCATTATTGTGTTGATAAATTCTGTCACCCAATAATTGCTTTGTCTCACCTATATATATAGCTGGACAATTTAGACAGGGAATTTTATATATTAATCCCGATTGATTTCTTGTATCAATTCTGTCCTTTATTATACTATAATAGTTCTTTATTTTATTATTGGGTCTATGACTTAGGGAGTACTCATCAACATCGTAATCCTTAAATGATTTTTTGATATATAAATTATGTATTCTGTGTTTTTTTTTTGTTTTTTTTTTGTGCCGATTAATTAGTTTGGGAAATTTTAAATCTGTCTGAAAATAAGTCTTATATCTTTTCTAAATATAAAATAGTTACTTAATCAATCAATTACCTGTAACTGTTAATTGTAATAACTATCTAGTTCCTCCTCGCTTCCTATTGCCTCATCCTCAATGTTATCAATGTGTCATCTTTTTTTTTGAATCTGTGCCACTGATGGTGATAGACCACTTGGCGCGGCTTCAGGGTTGGAGGCAAGGTAAGGCAATGAGGGACATACGTGGACTATGTTAAAAGAATAGTTTGAACTATTAGTTAATTATAACTCCTTTATTATAGAATATATTTTATGAATTTCAGTTTATCGGTAGGACCTGTAACCAGTCTTAAGAATGCTTTTCTAGATCATTTGGAGTTTGGTGCAGTTTTGTAATGTAGATTTAACTCATGTGGCATTGGAAATTATTAGACATGAGAAAGACCACCAGCTTGTACATTAACAAATTATTTTCCTACCACTGCTAACAGACTTGAAATACTTTAGTACATATAATTTACCTTTTTACCACGTAGCGTTTTAATAATTACAATGAGTTTTTCTTCTTTTTGTAAATTATCTATTTTCATACCTCTAAATTCATTAAGAATGTTATATATAATTCTTTCCTCATGAAATTCTGAACTAGACTCTTGGAGAAAATACCAAAAATAAGTATACAACTTGAAGTAATCATATTTAAAGTAATAAAGCAAAATGGAGATCTTTTTTTTTATAACATCGTTAATGTTTACCTAGACGTTATGAGTGTGCATAATCAATATTTAACCCGACACAAAACAAAAAACGCGTTTATACAATGGCTTAAAGTAAAAAAGAAAAAGAAATCTTCAAACCAAAATAGTTCGTACATTAATAAAATATTTAAAAATCGTATATATACCTTTCCGGTCGAATATTTTTTCCTGAATCCAGTATTCAACTCAATTTTCAGGACGCATTATAGGATTATTTCCTACTGAAAACCTTTATAGACCTAAGCCGAATTAGATATAAAATTCTACATTTCAGTTCTTGAACATTTTTACGGGAAATTTATTCCATTGCTACTAATTGCCTTCGGATCACCATGTCCTTTAACGCACGTGTCCTGGCATAATACTACAGGTAAATTTGTGCGAAAATAGAAATGACATTGTTGTAACTCAACTAATTAACTCTACAACACAGTATTGAGATAAAAAATTTCTTCTTGAAGATAAATAAGTCACTCTGCGAGGAGTGCTTGGGCTAAATGAATTGAATAAGGCCCGAAGATCAATATTACATTATGAAATGAAATTAAAGGGAATGGAAAAATTATTTAATTCTGGGACAAATTTTTTCCCAGAATAAATACATGGTTCACACATTAAGATTAATTGTCTGGCACGCATTTAAAAATTTTCAGTATACGTATTGAAACTATATATAAACCTTAGGTTATATTATAATAGTAATCAATAATGGTTGTATACATAGCTCACAATGATGCGGAGGTTTGGTTATGTAAGAGGTGAAGAAACAGGTGTTCTTTTAACGAAAGGATGGATGGTGATTGACGAATGGAGATAGGAAGGGGATTCCATAAGGATGATGCACGTATGACGAAGTATTTTCTAAAAGAGGCGATTCTATGGGAGGACATTTATATAGGTTAGGATATGGTGTTTAATGAATGGATGCATGATCGTAGAATGAGGAGGTCAAGGATATAGGTCGGTTTTCTGATTTTAAGAACTTGGAATAGGAAAACACCAAAGAGGTATTGCCTTCGGGAGGTTGGATAGAGCCACTTTAACTCGGTATAGTAAGGGGTGAGACATGAGAGCGCCTTGGGAATCCAAAGATAAATCTAACGAAGCAGTTCATGAGTCATGAGTTAGTTCAGTCTCAAATCAGCAGACCAAGGAACCATAGTCGAAGTGGTGGAAAATAAGAGAGGATACTAGGAGCTGTTGGTCGAAGGTGACTCCAAGGTTTATTGTTTTGGAGTAGAAGTGAATTGGTTGGTTGTTAAGGAAACGTAAGTGTAATAAGGGAGGTAATAAAATAGGCGCTTTTAACCTTTAAGAATGGCCTTCGTCTAGATTTGGAGATAGTCAGCATATATGTGGTATCTTCTGTATATCTGATATCTTCTAGATTTGGAGATAGTCAGCATGTATGTGGTATCTTCTGTATATCTGATATCTTCTAGATTTGGAGATTGTCAGCATATATGTGGTATTGGTTGTGGTGGAATTATAGAGATCATTGATGTAAATGGGAAAAAACGGTGGGTGAAAGTGAGGACCTCTGAGGAACACCTCGTGTCAGAAGGAGGGAGAAAGATGATTTGTTGGGAATCTTGAAATTAATATACATATATATAAAAAAATAAAATAAATAATATTTATTTAACTCGTATGTCGGCTCCTTACGTTATTAATAATTTATTGTTACTATTCCTTATCAGTGGTTTTTTTTTTTTTAAGTCGACTTTAGACTGTTCTCACCTTTACAAATCTCTCCAAAAAGCTGTCATTTTATCATTGTTTAATTCTTATTCCATTAAGTATATTTATACGCTACTTATTTTTTTTTTAAAAAAAAGGAAGGAAAAAAAGAGAAAAAAAGGAGAAAAAAAGTCATATTTTATTATTATATACTTGTCTAGGCTTATTTATCGTAAGATTAAAAATATCGTCTGATTATACTAAAATAAGTATTCTGTGTCTAGCAACCCAATGAAGTTGGGTAGCATAACTTTGTATTTCAATAAAGTTTTTCCTTTTAGTTTCACTTAGATCTTATTAGGAGTTAGTTCAGTTTATAGTTTTCTTTATACTTTAGTTAATACTTGTTTTCAATCATTTCCGCTAATGGATTTTTGTAATTCACGAATTTCCTTCTGCACTAGTTTACTTGGAACCTTGCTCCAGAGGGTGCGTGTCTGATGTTGACTACCTTTATTTGTTTTAACGTATTTTCTCTCTTTCTTTATTCTTTCTTCCTCACCTACCTTATTAAGTTAAGTTCACCACATCTGATTACTGTTAGTCATATTACTTATTACTCTTAGCTTATATAACTTTATTTGTACTTATTTAATTCTGTTATTCTACTTACATATTTAATTAATCAAATATACATACATATTTTAATAAAGCTTTTTTTAAATTTCTGTTGTAAATAATTTTCAATTAGTATATATACTTACTTACTTGATTTACATATTATTCCCGTTTATTTCTTCATTATTACTTTTAATATTAATATATTTTTATTCTATTTTATACTTTTATAATTGTACTATAAACATTTTCCGAATACTACGTATGTACCTATATTATCTGTAATCTTCTTATGTTTTTGACTATTCTGTATTTCCTTGGAATCATTATGGTTGTTTTTTTTCCTTAGCCATGATGAAGGCTTGAAATTCTGGCCGAAGCATTGGTACTAATAAATACGTTCTACTTATTTGTATTCTTCACTGATCATACCCCAACCATCTGTTCCTTATATACGCATGTAAATATCAATAAATTTAGATAAGCAGTAATAAAGTACCAGTTAAAATTTTAAGTGTGTAATAAAATTCACCTATTTCGTTCATCTTCTGACGTTTATTGCTTTTACAGCCACGGATGATAATTTATTTCAAAATTTATTAGAACGATTGACTATAATTTTAAATGAAAATTTCTTTACATAAGTAATTTATTTTTATTAGGTAAATAACTGATAATCAAGATCTGTCACCAAATCCAATATGGTTAAAATTGGTACTTATAAAATGGAAAAATGAAATTTGCCTCAACAAGTAGAAAACAAATTAACAATATATAAAAAAAAAAAAAAAAAAAAAAACTAATAAATTCCATTGAGGATTGAGTGATCTTCAGGTCGAGAGTGTAAATGTGATTAATACTTTTATTTTATTGTAATATTAGTTCAAAATTTGACTTATTTTATTATGTCTTACTTCTTTATATCTTATTTTATTATACTTTATTTCTTCATTTACATAATTTGATTATATTCATTTTATTATTGTTATATTTATTTATATATCATTTACTTTTTTATTTTATTTTTTAATAATCGTATTAATGTGATTACTTATCTCTGTTAAATATTGCTAAAGGTTGTGGTAGATTGTAATTCTTATCAATAAATAAAAAATAAATTCTGCACTGAGATATTGTATAAAAATATTCTAATCTTTTTGATTTTTTGTTTGTCTATTTTGCTTATGAAATGTAGATTCTTCTTCAAATATTAGTTCTTCTCTTCCTTTACTATGTATATTTCTTACATCTGAATAAAATGTGGTATGGATCTGGCGCTTTCCATTTACCAATTTTTCTATTTTTTTTTTTTTTTTTTTGATATTCATGAAGTTTCCATAGTTGATCGAAATTCATAATAAAATAAAACGATAGTTATAGTTATTATATTATAGTTGTAGTAGTCACAAAGGCATTTTATTTATTTATAAATTTAATCTAGATGGTTAACGCTGAAATCAGTCAATTCTGTGAAAATTATATCCATTTATTTCTCTTTTATTTTTTTTTACCGGTGTTCAATCAGTACATGTTTCTACTGTAGTGAACGTTATCATTTGAGGAATTTTCTATCAAAAGTTAATATATCCGCGATTGCAAATAATATTATTTAAAAATTATTATTGGAGCATCTAATACAGATAAGTTAAATTTTTATTAGAAATGTTGATTTGTAACACCTAATTGACAGGAGAAAATTTAAATTTTGAAATAAAGTAAATAGGTTTTAGATTTAGAATTTTAATTTTTCAAAATTAAAAAAAAAGTTACTTTTTAGAAGGAAGTATATAAAAAATTGATTTAATGAACTTTTAAAAAAAAAAAAAATTTAAATATTTTAAGTATGACTTAAATTCTTCATCAACGTTCTGTGGGGTAGTAAAAATGGTCAAAAGATAATAAATAGTTCGTTTTGGGGGAATTATAAAAAAAAAAAATAATTAAATAATAATTTTAATAAATTAAATGAAAACAAGAGTGTTGTAATAATTTAACAACTTTAGGTGTGATATGTACACCGCAAAATGTGATAAACTATAAATAAGAGGTGAAATGGACTTTTGAAGCTCTTCACCGAGATAATTTGATAAATCAGCATACATCTATTTTGTTCGTATCAGGAGCTGAAACAAAAATATAAAGTAAATGAATAAATTTTATAAGAAGTTATCAGTAAAAACGTTTCCACGCGATAGTTTTAGTTTCAATTGAAGCCACAAAAAACAATAATATACAACAAAAAAGCATTATTGGAGAGAAAGTAAATTAAATTGTATTTTTTCTTTCCACATATGCTGGTAATGATGCTCAGTTCCTTCATTTGAATTGTTTTAAATTTATTTATATAAATATAAATATAAACTTGATGTTAGTTATACAATAGTTTGATACAGGCATGTGAAGAGTCTACCCATTAATAAAACTCTAATAATATTTATAGAAGAGAAGATCTTGAAGCTAACTCCTTTTCAGACGCCTAGAAGAATTATCAGGTAATGAAGGAGAAGCCAAATTCGAAACAAGTGGGTTTGGGTATTTGGGAAGTTTATCATGGAAGGATTGGTATCTGGTTCTGGCCAAATCGGTAACACATGAAACATTGACTTCATTTGTGACAAAATAAAGAGCATTAAGGATTTTGGATTGTAAGGATTCGATGGTTTAGTGGAGCCCTAAAGCTCCTTGTGTAGGCCTAATTATGGCCATATAAATGAGTCTTTTGTAATTAGTTGGAAGTTTAGACCGTTCGTAAGTGCTGTAATAATCTAAATCGAAGAGCAGTTAGCTGCCCTTTAGTCTTGTATGAGGATTCCAAATCAGTCGTTTGTCCAGATGTAGTCCTAGGTAACGGACCTGTTCGACAGAAATAAGTGGGGTATTATTAAAGGATACTGAGCAACAGGAAGTCATGGGTTTACGATAAAATGTAAATTTGATTTGGTGGGATTTATCAGACTTTATTTTAATCCTCTAGTTTTGATACTATTCTTCAAGGGTTAGCAGATTTGGGATTCAATGACAGGGTCATTATTCACTGAACAGACACGTTGCATCGGCATACGTGTTTAAGGTAGTGTGGGGATGGGTTGGGATGTAAGCGGTTAAATCTGTATAAACGATAGGACCAAGAATACTATCCTGAGGTACACCAGCAGACAGAGGAGCGAGATATGACTAAGTGTGATTAACTTTAAATAATCTGTTAAAGAGATAAGAATGGCGGACAATAAGGAAGTCGTGGTCAGGAATTTATGGATCGGTTATAGCAGTCCCTGACTTGAATATTAAAAAAAATAAAAATAGCAATTAAAAGAGCGGTAAAGTTAATTTTAACAAGTACGTTTTGGTTGATCCATATCGTCAAGTTATGTTGGATATCCCTGAAATGTTATGGATTATGTCCCTCACCTTAAAATGTTTCTTCCTAAAATAGTTGTGATTATTTTTTTCCTAAATTTAAAACAATTGTTACTTTTAATCTTTGTTATTCAGGTGTCTGAATAAGTTAGCACACAATTTTAATTATCGTATAATTTTTTTTGTTACCATATTGTCTCTGCAGAGTGAGTTTCACTGAAAACGTATATATAGAAAATAATTTACGTTAAAGTAGCTAATTTCGCCTTGATTTAGGATTTGATTACTGGAACTTTTTCATAGTAGCTACTAATGTTGTTTACAAGAGAAAGAGTGAAGAAACAACAATTTATTAAACAGTTTAAAGTGATGTACAATTTTTTTTCGGTCCCGTATTTAGTCCCGCATATTTAGTTTATCCTCCCAATGATTTTTTAGCTAAATAAGTCCGAGTAATGATATTTGCTAATGATTGTTAACAATGCTTCAGAAGATAGTTGGCGAATAGAAATGACAATTATATCAAGATGGCAGGTACATAATTATACAAAAGTAATTCGTGAAAATAACATTGTTGATGTTTAGTTGATTTCTTAATTTTAACTTATAAGGGGAGTTTATGCACATAGGTCCACAGATATCAATAAGATTTTTTATGATGATACTTGGTCGAAAAATAACAGACACGTTTCTCAATTTTATGATTTTGTTGCATTAAAATTATATGTCTTTGTTCTGAATTTATTGAAATATTATTTTCTAACAATCATTATAAAAAATGTAAAAAAAACAAACAGTCGGTCCCAGTCCTAGGGCAAACAATTTTTCACTTAAATTAAAAATAATTGAATCTATTTATCTTAACTTACCGCAGAGATTGCTGTATTTCAAAGATTGGACTTTATTGTGCTTTGTACAATTTACTTTTCCGGGGGTATATGGCTTTTCTCCAATCCAGTTACCCCTAAAACAGATTTAATTTTATAAATTTATATGCGATTATAGTACATTTAAATTATATAAATATGTTAATCAACATAGTACATGAGTAATGTGTGTAAACTTACGGTGGTAAATAGTTGCAGACTAGTATATTGTTTACATAACCCTTCTCCTTGAACTCGATATGACCGCACCCGACATATCCACTGCTTCCCCATATCATCTACAGCATTAAATAATTATTAAGTATCATATTATATAAAATATATATTATAAAAGAAGAGGAATGAAATTCAACTATTATAACTAAAGTGATGGTCTGAAAAATATAAATAATACAAATACACTCACACACATATTTTATATATAATCTTAAGCCAGGATGTACTAAATTTAAAATCATATTATGTTTGCATTAGTTGACCGGGAAAATCTAGGAGAAGCTGGCGATCAAAATTAAACCAATCAACGAACATACAACATAAAGTCTAGCAACAGTTTTGAGCAACAGCAACAGTCTAGCAACCCTGTGAAGATCTGAATCCATTCAAATCTATCTTGAATCTAATCCTGTCATTCATAAATTATAAATCTCATCTGTTTATATGCTTGAGTTCATTAGGAAAATGGAATTTTTAACGTGCAAAATTAGGCTGAATACATATTACTTTGCAGTTTGTAGTTGCCCCTTTACAAGTTAGTTTCTTATGAATACTCACTAGCTTAGATCTTTAGTATACTTTTTCATTCAATTTTCTTATTTTGTTTTCAATTTTAAAAATCATTTTTAATATATAATCTTTTCAATTTCTTGGAAACTGGTATTTATTTTTTAAATAAATCAATTGGTATCCATGTTCAATCTCAACACTCTTTATTATATCAACAGTCCAACGTTTCAGCCAATACGGCCATCCTCAAGGACAATAATGCAGAGATTTTAAGTAAAATTAATTTTTGAAAATACGGTGTATATAATTGACCGTAGATTAATAATTGGAGAAGTTGGTCGGGGGGTGCGCTCAGCAAAAATAACATAAATAAACAAAAAATTATTAATTCATGGCAATGTTTCGACCTAAGTTTCAGGTTTTCATCAGGGAGAACTTAAATAAAATTTGAGTTTTAGCTAGGATCCCCTGCAACAAGCTCCATGATGAAGAATAGAAACTCGGGTCGAAACGTCTTCATAAATAAATAATGTCTTGTTTATTTATGTTCTTTTTTCCTGACCGTGTCCAAAAATTTATGAAAAATTTGGGGAAAATTTTATGTTACTATTTACAATTAATTTTAATATGAATTTTAATAATGGGACAAATAAAAATTTAGACCAAAATGCAATTTGAATTGTTCCAAATGTTCATATATACAAACTCAATGTTTATATGACTGTTGATAGTGTAAGTTGAACTAAAATTAATAATTTTAAAAATTAATGAAATTGTGACAAACTTTTGTTATATGACTTGTAATTAATGACCTGTGCAGAATAGCCTGCAAAACGTTTTTAAATAATTGGATGTAAAATGAGGTGTAAATTTATATTTAAGATTGTCCTTGAGGCCGAAACGTGGGACTGTTGATACTTAACATGGATACCAATTGATTTATTTAAATAATCATTTTTAAATTACTCACGGCTCGGGAGTCTTTCTTGATGTAGAACAGGCTTTTGATCGAGTCTGGTGTACCTCAGGGTAGTATCCTTGGTCTTATCCTTTATACAGTTTTTACAGCTGACATCCCAACCCATCCTAACACTATTCTCACCACGTATGGCGATGACACATGCCTATTGTCAGTGAATAATGATCCTTCCATTGTATCCCAATCTCTCCAATCCCACATCACCACCCTTGAAGAATGGTGTCAAAACTGGAAGTTTAAAATAAATTCCAATAAATCCCACCAAATCACATTTACCCTTCGTCGTAAACCTTCGTTTTGCCCTACAGTATCTTTTAATAATACCCCACTTATTCCTGTTGACGGATCTGTTACTTAGGACTAAATCTGGACAAACGACTGATATGGAATCCTCATACAAGACTGAAAAGACAGAATACTGCTCGTCGATTCCGACTATTACTACATTTACTAGACAAACGGTCCAAACTTCCAATCCATTACAAAAGACTGATCTACATGACTATTATAAGGCCTATTTGGACATAGGGAGTTGAGCTATGGGGCTCCACTAAACCATCTATTTCCTCTTGAATCCAATCCTTACAGTCCAAAATCCTTCGTAAAATCCTTAATGCTCCATACTTTGTCACAAATCAAATTTTTTGGAGTTCTATCATTGGGTAGATTCTCGAAATGTTTGTATCTTGTCATGATATCACTTACAGCAAATTTACTTGATGATATATACAGTTGTAAATAACAATAAATAAATTATTAAAAAAAAAAAATTACTCACGCATGATGATAACTTACTATGCACTTAAACACATTGGTAAATATCTAATATTTAGATATTACGAACTGTTCACTATAAGCGGTGTATTGCTTACAGTGAACACTGCCTTCTAATCAGAGTCCGGGTTTTATTGGAGTAAAAAACAAAAAATCGTGCAGTAAAAACTTAAAACTTTATTCTTTAATTTATAATGTATAGAAGGCTTATCTAACCTTGTTTGAATCAAATTGGACTAGATAAATGCTCTCTACATTTATGTAAACATACATAACTACTAAATTCCTCTGATTAAAAACCTAATATCTTTATATATAATTAAACTATAAGGAATAGCTAATAATTCCTATTATGAAGAATGGCATTAAATTTTTCAACTTTTTTAAACTACCTTAATTTTAAGTTCTAGAAAAAAGTATGCAAGACACTACGCAAAATGGAGTATTTAAAATATTCTTTCAGGCGAAAATCTCTTTTTAAATTCATCTCAAATTTCACATAGCTTTTCAATGGTGTATTTATATATAGATATACCCTTGCTAAAATATGTAACAAGTAGTAATAAATGTAGAAAAATTTTGATTTAAAATGTATAGATGTATTCATATTGATCAGACCAATTGATTTTTATTTTATATATAGGTAACATAAACATATTTAAAAAGAAATGAAAATCTCAATAGTCATAACAAAGTCATATAGAAGAATAAAGTGCTTGAGGCTGTGTCGGGACCTAAGTTAAAAACAATAACACTGAACAAACATCCTCAATAACAAGCTTATTCTAGTGATATTTTATCATAATTACCCAAAGCCACTGGTTAATACTACTCCAAGAACGTTCTTCACTTGTTTTTTTAGGTTTAATTTGATTCTTTATATGTTAAGTGATATGCATTCTTCACCTCAAATTTGTCAATTGTCAACTATTAATTAAATAAGGAAAAAATGATAACATAATTAAATTTTGGCATTGTGCTCCTATAATATGAGAAATTTAGTGTTAGCATATAATTTTATGAAATTCCTAAAACATTGCTGAAAAAACAAAAAACATAACGTGCAAAATTTTGAAAAAACCCCAAAACGTACAAAATAAAATAAGTATTATTTCAATGTCTTTTTCATGATTCAAATTTCGAATTCTGTCGAGGTTTTGTGGAATTTCAAGCTTGGGAACAAATAATGTAAATGTGTGAAAAATTTAGGGGTACCGTTAAATCGATTTATTCTGTATTTATATTTTTAAAACCGTCTATCTTTAATTGCTTAAAACTTTATTTGTACGTTTTAGCATATAAGAAAAGGTCTCAACGTCTTAAATGAATTTGAGTATTATCTGCCGATCCTCATTTGGCCGTCAGTATCCCCAAATGGATATCGTGACATAAATGCATCAATTATAATGATGGGTACTCACTGTTTTCACCTTTTATGGCTAAATCATCCTAAACTGTAAAACAATAAACAATTAGAAAACCAAAAAAATCGCCATAACTGAGATTATCTAGTTTTATTTCGAAATTCTAAGAAGTCTAAAAAAAAATAAATATTGTGTCAGTTTTCATTGCATATGCATAGTGAAGACTTATTATGCAGTTAATTTATACAAAATTTCAAATACCTGTGAATAATGCCCAGTTCCGGGGTTGATTTCCCCCAGCACGTACTCGGAAGATTCTTCTTTCCACAAACCCATCATACGTGTTAAAAGCTTTCCACGATTTACTTTTCCTCGTGTCCAAATCTTAGCCAGATTTTGTCCAACTAAGAGACCTCCTGATAATAATTTAACAATGAAGTTCAATATTTCTATAATCTTCTTCTATAATTTTTCTATACCTAATAAACCTTTATAATTGTTTTTAAAACTTATTTCCATTCAAGTGCTAAATATGGCAAATTATCTATTAGTGTGGAAATATAATCTACATAGGCATTGATATAATTATGTTACAATATTTACGTAAACATTAATACATTAAAATTGTTACAATTAAATATTTTAGTATTTTGTGAGCTATTTATTTTCTATTTAAAACTTAAAAATAACTAAAAAACTATTAAATAATTGTTGAAGCAGCATATTTTTTTTCTAAAACCCACGGGTGCGTTGGATTGATGTCATGACGGGAAAACGATTTGAGAGTAACCTCTTTTTCTAAATTAGTAATGCATTTGAAGAGGTGTATTAATTCTGTGACAGTTGGTTGGTCGAGTGTCGTGTGTATTTGGTCCGTCTGTACTGTTTGTAGTGAAGTATGTCTCACTATACGTTTAATCATCCTGCTCTGAAACTGTTGGAGCTTTTTAGCTGTTGTTGTTGCTATGTTAGTCAGCATAGGTGCTCCGTAGAGCAGGCCTCAGCTTATGTAGATTATTAATCTGAGACGAAGAGAGAGATTAGAAGAAATTAGCTGGTAATTATGCCTGTAAGACGTGGTCCTGCCAGCTTGATTTTCTTGTTGCACTGGCGAGTTAGTGTCAGGTGTCTATCAAGGGTGCCTCCCAGATATACTATGCTTCCTGCTGGTCTATTCTGATATAGACCCCCTATTGAATCGATAGGGGGACAAACGGGAACAAATTAAGAGTCCACGTAGTAGAAAAGATGCCCCGAGTTATAGTAGGTTGCGATATATTAAGCAGAGCGGCTGCGCGAATCAGGAACAATGGAGGAATGCCCAACGGGCCAGACGATGCCCGAGATCGTCCTGAAACAGGAAAAACTCACTTCGCGTGAAGGAAAGGCGGTACGGCAACACATCCTGGAGGAAATAGAGAAAAACACGGTATCATCGTGGATAGCACTTCACATCTGGGTCGTGCGAAAAAGAGTTAGTACGGAAAAATACAGGATAATGATCGATTATCGGAGCCTCAATGAGAACATGATTGATGAAAGGTACCCCATATCAAGGTTATAAGAAATTTTGGACAGACTAGGTGGGCCACCATTTTCAGTACCTTAGATTTAAAAGGCGACTATCACCAGATCAGGATTCATCCAACGACCTGCACAAAACAGCGTTCATATTTGAGATCGTTCACACGTTATAGTGCATTCGAGAGGTAAAAGATGCTTAGCCAATAAAATATCGAAATCGCGGATAAGCCCGGTAAAGGGAATGCGATATCAGTCTGATTCTCCCGAGCTATCACGATAAACGCGATAGATTGAGAAAAGGAGGGGATGTCCGGAAACATGCGATAATTTTTGAAGGATTGGACGCCGGGAAGAACGAAAGTCAAGGCAAACGGGGACGCCCCAGAAGCAACTCCAGGAAACGATAACTCAGACGGCGAACAACCGGCAGAGATGGAGCAGATCGAGAAAATTATGAATGACAAGTCTCGGCAAATTATCTGGAATACCAGGACTACTGGCCTGATAAAGATAGAGTATGAGAGGTATGGAAAAAATTAAAAGAGTTAAAGAAGACAAGATCTCCCGAGCACAATGACGCGTCTGGGAAGTTGTATCACTTATTCGTCGGAAACGGCGTTATCTGGAAGAAAAAAGTACGCCTATGGAGATGGGAACAGATTGGGGTGTACCGGACATTTGTCCGATGTACGGTAATGGTTAAAACCATAGAGATGGGGAACGAAAAAAGGAGGTAACCCTAGTGGTAAGCCAAAAACCTATCATTGCGGACTGAGCGAAACACTGCACGCCCCGAAAGTCAGTATTTTTGGTCGGGCATGAAGAGAATCGTCAATTAATCGTCACCCTCCAAAAACAACACTGGAGGATGTACCCATCGCAATGGTACGCTGCTCGCGGATCTGCAGGTTGACACCCTCACTTTGAGGGGCTACTCGTGGGTTACGATTATCGATCTCTTCAGCAAAGTGACGATGGCTTACCAATCAGAGATCGCTTGCCAGAGGTTGTATAGGAAGCATTACGAATTTGGTTCCAATTTTATGTGATTCCGGATCAAATTTTGTCAGTTGGAGGACGCGAATTCGACAACGCCACCATTCGTGAAGCTTGCATTGGAGGTAGGGTGGCATAAAAGTACCCCGGGACATCCAAAGAGCAGAGGGAGGATCGAAAGGACCATCTGTGGTTTTGTCAAATGGGTTAGGGGATAAGCCGATATAAGACTATGATAAGAGCGATAGCGACCTACAACCACACCATTCACAGTCACGGGGTTCTATCCCATTGAAATTCTCTTTGGACACCGAAATAAACGAGACTGGAGAAACGCAACGAACGAGGAGGGGGAGATCGTAAGTACCGGCCTGGCACTAAAGAAGAAGAAGAGAGAACGAGAAGAAGAATCGCGGAACAGAAAGCCAAACGCGTTTCGAGGTACAATCTCAAAGTCCTAGATATCGGGAGTGAAATAGCAGTTGGGCACATAGGTAACACACCACTGCCGCCCTTCTTAGTAGCCTTACTTATCTGAATTAACGAAACAGAAAATTATAACGAAGAGGTCGGTGAAAGTACGACATATCACAATCTCACAAGAAGAGACCATAACACAAAAAAAGGCAATCCTTCCCACCCGGGCCCGTCTTACCAAGACCCCCACGGAGCGACGACGGTCCTATATCACTTCTGAAATATTGACTTGAAACGGGAAGAGGAGACTTTAAGATAGTTGAATCGACAAATATTTAAATTGACAATGAAATTTGAAAACGGCGTGAATGTATATGAAGAGAATTAAGAGGCATAATAAACCAGTTGATATCTGAATATGTGCACTTCACCTGTCTGTCCCTTTTTCATCTTTTTTTTTTTTAATTTACTTTCCGACGTCCCATAAGTTATATACATATATATTAAATATTACTTACCAATTTGAGTGTCATGTTGAAATACACACCGATCAGCTAAAATCTGCGCAGTCTTCGCTGCTTCTTCACTCCATCTCTAAATTTAAAAATATATATTAGTAAAAGTTCTATATTTATTGATGTATTCGTAATATATAATAAAGATTAGTGTCACATTAACAACGTAACACATTTGTTCATTATAGTTAGTTACAATAATATAATTCATTTTACCATTTCAAGCATGTCTTCAGCAGGTGGAAGTGCTGCTTCACCCTTTGCGACTAACTGCCTCAATTCATTGTGTACATCCAAAATTATCTTTTTCTGACTGCAGTTGATTCCGGAGTCTACAATGTCATAATAATATGTTCTTTTATTTGATTCCTATTTTATATTATTTACTAATAAATGTTAAGAAGAGATGTTACTAATAGATGTTAGCAGCCTGTTCAATAAATGTAATATCTTTGATATGTATTTATGATATCTTCTACAAATGTTATGTCTTTCCTCAAATGGCTTTCAGGCTCAAACATTTCTAATGGCTTTCAGACATTTAATTATATTTTGCATTGTTTTTTCATCATCTGCTTAAGGGGAAGGTGTATTGGTTTTTGTTCTGGCGTCAGAGTAAAGTCTGAATGTTGTTATGATCTATTTTAGTGTTAGTTATTTTTAATTTCACTATTCTACATATACATAAAATACACAGTAAGTGGGAGTAGTACGATCGTGAAAAATTTCTAATTCGAGTTTTGGACGGAAATACACGTTTTGACCCCGCCCCTCTTGAGTCCAAATAAGCAAGCATCGCAAAATGGTCTGTGTAGTAAGCTCAAAATCCAAAAATCGTAGGAAACTGAAACTACATATTTAAGAAATGTATGCTCTTCATCCTTGGTCTCCATCCTTGATTTCTTGTAGCTTTTTAGATGCTTGATTCGAAATTTTTTGCCACTCGTAGGAATGTTGCACTGAGCCTATAATCAGCAGTGGTGGTCGGGTCTATCATTGTGGCCCCTTTCACTTCAATCCTTATGAGATTCGTTGCTCTATCTGCAGCTTCATTTACTGGTATACCAGGTATACATGAATTTGATGTGGTTTATGTAAAATGAGTCATTTTAGAAGAACTAGTTTCTTAATGTCCTTTGTCTTTCATTAGATATTAGTACATATTGATTTTATTTAAGAAAAAAAAAGTTACAATTTTCGTTTGTTTGTCTTCAATTTCTATATATCAACTACATTCTCCATAGCAAAATATAAAGTAAAATAAATTTTTCGCTTTGATAGAGCATTTGATAATAGTCCCCGAAGTATAAATTTTCAAAAACAAGAATTTTTTGTTTTCGGAAAAAAAATTGTGAATTTATTTTCACAAATTTCGAAAAAAGTGTTCCCTACAAAGTATATTGCTATAAAATACTTTTTAGTTTTATCTAACTAGCTTCAGTTTAACTGCCGATAAATACTCTTTTGTTTTTGCTGCCCTATAACTCACTAGAGAATAATTGCCCAATCACGACTCTTTGGTAAATTACTCTATTGCAATTACTCAAAGTGTCGGTCCACATAATTATACTTTGAACTCACAGAAGCTTGTGGAGGAACGGCACTGAAGGATTGTTTCCATTTTTTGACAAATTGCCCTGCATATAATGAGAACCTAATCCTAATACATGCCGAAACTAAGCAATATTAACCAAAATCAGTTGTATGAATTTCTGTCTGTACCCTCAGGATTAACAGATCTTAAACTTTTTTTATATATATAACACAGAACTTTTTGCTTAGAGCTGGATACCTACCCTCACAATATGAGGTATATATATATATTTTGTTTAATACTATTAAATTTTTTTTTTAATATTTATTTATTGCTATTTACAACTGTACATTATAATACATTTAGTAAATCTGATCTAAGTTAAATTGGAGTGTTACAGGTAGAGAAACTACCCATTGGTAGCACTCTAATGACATTTTACATTTGCTGGTCTCGTGGCCATCTTCTTTTCAGGCGCCTCGGAGGATTGTCAGGAATGGAAGAGGATGCAAGATTAGAAACTAGGGGGTTTGAGTGGTTAGAGAGTTTGTAATGGAAGGAGTAGATCGGTTACATAGGGAACATTAAGGTCTTTATGTATGATTTTATTTGTGACAAAGTAAGGAGCATTGAGGATTTTACGAAGGATTTTGGATTGTAAGGATTGAGTACGAGAGGAATTCGAAGGTTTAGTGGAGCCCCAAAGCTCAACTCCGTATGTCCAGATTGGCCTTATTACAGTCAATGTAGATTAGTCTTTTGTAATGGATTGGAAGTTTTGACCGTTTGTCCAGTAAGTGCTGTAATAGTCGAAATCGACGTGCAGTTTCCTGTCTTTCTAGTCTGGTGTGAGGATTCCAGGTTAATCGCTACTATTAAATATGAAGAGAAGTTTCTGTTTTATTTTAACGAACGTAGATATCCCAGCTTGGGTATATTGTTTATTATTAGTTTATGATTAAATGATCTTTAACTCACCATTTTTGTAAAATTACTACAAAAGATTATTTATTTTATGTATCTCAGAGACTAACTCTATTTGTACGGGGTTTGCCCCATAAACAAATAAATAAATTATTATTATTATTACTCTTTCGTTTTTTCAGCTATTAACGGTACAAATATACAATTACTATCCAGTAACGTCTTTGTCAATACTTTGATAAATAATATTTTTTATTTAAAAAAAATATATATGTTTAATGAATTTTACAATCCAATGGTTACAAGGGTTCTTAGCACAAAATCTCGTGTCCCTGAAATACTTGCGAACAACTCACTAGTCAACGTGTTACCCATTTAAACATTATCAGGAAGATACAAAACCACATAAAGCTTGAAAAAATCCGGCATATCTCACATCAACAGTACAAAAATAAATAGCAACTAGAAACTTTAAGATAATCTCTTTTGAGTAAAATGTTTTACAATAATTTTCATAATTTGTAATAGTATCTTATAAGTTAATTTTTCTTATTTTTTTTCAAGATTTTCAAAATATTCGGGGAAAAGAAACTCCCTCCCTATTATCTTCTATGAGGAATAATTTATTTATTTGTTATTAAATAAAATCTTAAAAATATTATTTTTCTTTGTTATTTAGGTAAAAATTTCCATAACATTCAAAATATTGACTATATCGTCCTTGGAGTGTTTTTTTTTTTCGATTCAGAAATATAAAAACTTTAAGAAGCAATAACTCAGTCAAATTATTTTATAAATATCATCCCCTATATTTCTCAAGTGAAGGTCGTCGTCCTGAAATTTGGTCGGACTCGTACATTCTCAGTCGCAGAATAATTTATAATAAAATTCAGAATACTTTATAATATTCAGTGTTTATACGCAAACTCCAACATATTTATCCTCATGGAAATTATCATAAGTAGTCCTCATAGATGAGATTACACCACATATAACATTAGATATAATACATAAATTAATAACCTACACCAAGACCCTATTATTTAATCAGTTGTGTCATGTTGAATTTTATTTGTATACTACTGTACTATTGCAACCTTTAAAAAAAATGTTTAATAGTTAAGTTTGAACATGAACAGAGGTTTGACATAAAGTTCTCTAACCAAAGTGCTATAAGAAAATATCTGTTAAATATGCTCTAATGTTGATTTTTTTTTTCAAGATTTTGTTTATTCCTAGTTTTATTCTCCCATGGTATAATAACATTCTATTTTACGTAATTGAATAAATTAATCAAATTTTCAAAATTAATGGGAATTGGAACTCTTTAACTTATGATATTTTTATTTTAAAAAATATATATACATTTTCGTAATGAGGTGTAGATAGTTGACCGTAGATTAATGCTTGAAGAAGTTTGTCGGGGGGTGCGGTCAGCAAAGAACAACATAAATAACGTCATAAATAAATATGGTTTTGTTTATTTATGTTGTTCTTTGCTGACCGCACCCCCCGACAAACTTCTTCAAGCATTAATCTACGGTCAACTATCTACACCTCTATATATAAGTTAAATTGATTATTGGAGGTTATTTCTTTTATAAACTCCGCATTAACCTCATATGACCGTAACAAGGACAGATAAGCAGGGTAAGGTATACCCTGTAATATACGTAAAAAAATAATAAAAATTTACAGTGGTTAGTGGTAAATGATGGTATGGTGTACACAGAATATTATGATGAAAAATGCCTGGCACACTTAATGTCTCCGTTTAAACATTTTTTCTTTCAATAAAAAAAAAAAAAAAAAAAAAAAGATGAAGCGACTATTGAGGAAGTAGCAAACTTATCTAATTCTATTCTGCTTCCGAAACTTTGCTGACCGCACCCCCCGACAAACTTCTTCAAGTATATACATTTTCATTTGGTTTAATGCTTTGAGAATTGAGGCAATACTTCCCGCCCGGACCTGCCCCACTAAGTCCCCCAGGGAGCAACGATCCTATTTCGCTTTTGAAATATTTGCTTAAAACGAGAAATAAGTTTAATCGAGAAATATTTAAAAAGCGCCTGAAATTGAAAAAAATCAACAATTTAAAACGCAAATTATCAAAGCTATTATAACAGATCAACTACCGAAACGTTAAATGAAATGACAATGTATGTTGAGAAAAAAAAAATATGTCATCAATCTGGAAATCAAATTGCAATCTATTTTCAATATTAATTTATAATTTGACTCTCTACTAAATTGAAGACATATTAATTAATTTTAAGTATTGTTGTGTTTTAGATTTTTTTTTTTTTTTTGTAAGGTTATGTTTATAGGTCATGTTCGCTCTATAATGTCGCATTTTATTTTGTTTTTTTATTCAATATTTAAACAACAACAAAAAAAATTAGTGAAATATTTGAATATATTATTTGAAATTAAAAATTAATTTTTTAAATTATTATTATTTTTTTTCATTTCAAATACGGTTACTGTAATATCAACAGTGCCTATTTTAAAAATGTATATATTCCTTTATTTTGTGATAAAAAAAAAATGAATTCTAATCCAGATGACTTGTCACCATATGAGGGCATTATTGATTACAGATGTTACTGCATACATACGTTGCATCTAAAAAGAATTTATAATGTATTTTATTACCCGAAGATTCTTATTGCTAACTAACTTCTCATTTTCTCACCAAGAATGAAAATTCATACGTAAGTAATTCAGATAGCTTATTGATAATAATTTAATTTTTTAATTTCGAGTTATAATCGTTTTTTATGTTTTATTATTGTTGTAATGTTTTATTAGAACAATTTTTTTATATTATATATTTTTTCTGGGCTCGGGTCCTATTTAGATTATTTTTGCACTTAATGAATAATCTAAGATGTAAAGACGGTTGTGAATATAAGTTAAGTAGGATTGTTTTAGTTACACACGCTAATTAGGTTTTGTTCTCATTAACACCTTATCTTGTATTAATTTTATAACTTTTTCGTAATATTTTCCTTTACGCTTTTAAATAGACCTTGAGGATGGAATCTTTCCTCTTTCACAATGTATAAATAAAATAAATTTATCAAAACATTTACCAATTTTAGTAATGTACTGAAAAATAATGATAATTTAATTTGTTTCATGGTATTAAAAGTTATATCCAATTTTATGTTAAATTAAAAATTAAATATATAAAAAGTATTATTAATTAAGATTCAGGTTGGTCTGTTCTTGAGGATTCGGGTTTTTCTATTTAAAATCCATAACTTTCTTAAATGTATAGTTCAGTACATATGGGCATCCAACCTCCAGGTTCAGTAAATACTTCACTTTTTATATTACTAATTAGCAGACCCAGCAATGCTTCGCTATTACTATATTTGAGTATATATATATATATACACTAATTAAACACTATTGAATCATTGATATCAATTAATATATAGATGAAGTGATAAGACGTTAACTAAAGAAACATAAACGGTAACACTGACTACGCTGTATAATCGTTAATATAGCTCCGATTTTGGTGATTTTATTTTATTCTTTTAGACACTTTGATTATTTATGTTATAGGCATATATATATTGCATAAAATATAAATAGTTTTTTTTATATAATAACTCTAATTGTACTTTAATATAAGTACTGTATTGAAACAATTCAGAACGAATGACCTATCAAAGTGTGGTAAAAGATTTTTTAGGAGTGAAACAAAGTTGATATTCGTTTTTATCACCCAGAGAAACCCTTAAATACAAATTTTCGAAAATAAAATTTTTTAGCCTTAATTTCCCTCAATTACGTTTGAAAAATCAAAAAATTGAATTAACTTCGACATGACTCAACCAATGTACACTAAACACTGGCGCTGTTCATGGCTCTACAAACTGCATCAAACGGCCCAAACCGTATCTAATTAAAGAAATTAGAACCAGTGACATAAAATTAAACGTTTTAAATGTTTTTTTTTTGTTTTTTTAGCTTATATTTCGCCCTTATAAGGTTATTAAATCTAAATTTTGAAATGTCGATTTAAAAAGGAGACATTAGCTTTCCAGTGGTTGTAAAAACGTTGGAATTGGATAAAATGAAGAGGAGTTATGAAAAATCTGATAAATGATGGTCAACGGAATAAAAAAAAAATTTCCAAACAAATTAAAGTGAAAAATAAATTTAATAAAAATGTAAAAATTAATTTTTACAACAAGACATAAGAAGTGTTTAGAAAATATGGCAATAATAATATGTATTGAACATAACTAGTGAGGTGGTTAAGGAAGAATAAGAAAAGGATAGAGAAGGAGAAGGAGGCAAATGATAGATAAGAAAAAATAGAATAAAACATAGAAAACACCTGCTTGGAATGAGATCGGAAATCCAAGTGGGGACAGCATTTAACTTTCAGTTGATAGGTTGACAATCTCTATAAAATCATTCTTTCTATTGTAAATATTGATTCAATAACAATTCAGTATTTAATAAATGGTAAATAAAAATTTTAAAATTATAAAACGACAAATATTATTAATTCTATTAAAATTGAAGTTTCTCAGTCAACTAAAGCTTTAGCAAAACTTGATATTTCCCCTTTGATTTTGTATTCAAGCTTTACATCATTCGAATCCATTATTGACCATTGTTCGATTTTATCGGGCCGTTAAGTTTAATTATAGCACTATATTTGTAATTTTTTTAAACTCCAATCAAGTCATTTTAAAAATTCTTAGTTCCTTATTATTTCATTTTTATTGACAGGAGTGTCGTTATGGGAGGGGAGGAGTAGAAGTTTCATCACTTCCAAATAATAATTTAAAAATCCGAAAAGTTGGTAAGATCTGATAAATATTGCTTGATTTAACTATCTCAAGTCTCTTTCCGTTTTGATGCCCCCTGGGGGTCTTAGTGGGGCGGCAAAAAATTTAAGATATCTTATCAACGCTGTTTATAGAAGTCAGTTCTCGATAAATTTATAGAAAAAGGTGGAATTTCAGGGAATACTCTCCTGACATCTTGTATGTTGGGAAAGGTAGGTTTTGACTCCCTAATAAAAAAAAAAAAGTTTAAAAATATCTATATTTTTTTTTATCTATTCTTAAAAATTTACTTTTGCTGACTTTCATCGCTTATATTATTCGATAAGACATCGATTTTTGCATTACTTTGAACAAATAAACAAAAATCTGATATAATTATATATTTTTAGAATCATTGAATATACAATAGTTGTACAATTTTTCAAGGAGAATCGGTCGAAGATTCGCATTATCCTTAAAGTTTAAACTTAAGTTATAAATTATTAGAGACTAAAATATGATTTTAGGCCAATTGTTTTAGACATGTTTTGTATTACAATATTATTATATATGCCGTTAGTTGAAATTGCTGACCAATTTTCACACTTTTTCAAGATTTTTTTCCGAAAATCCTCTACTTTTTCATGTAATTCTTGAACTCTGCTATTCATCTTAACAAATTCAAGATGTTAACAAGAATCCATCAGACGGATTTTCTAACGTTCCTTGCTTCTAATTTACTTTAAATAAAAATAGTTTTTAGTATTTTTACATTTACATTTGAAAATGAAAATGAAATGAAAAAATAATTTTATTCTGGGACAAATGTCCCCTAAGAATAAATACATTGTTCGCAAATTAAGATTAATTCTCTGGCAGGCATTTAAGAATGTTTCAATGTATATGTTGATATGAAAAGTTAAAATCAAGACTTTAGAATTAAAACTTAAGTTAAATTATAATTTATAATATTAATCTATAATTGCTGTAAACATAACTCAAAATGATACGAAAATTTGGCTATGTAGTAGGTGGATGATAGGTGTTCTTTAAAGCAAACCATGGATGAGGATTGACGAATGAAGAGAGGAAGAGAATTCTAGGAGGAGGTTGCACGTATCACAAAAGATCTGCTAAAGGAGGCGGTGTTATAGGTAGCCATATACATATACAAATTTATTTCGCTGGAATCTGGTGTTAAATGATTGGATGGATGGTCGTAGGGTGAGGATATCAAGGATATAGATAATTTTTTTTATTTTGAGAACTTGGAATAAGAAAACACCAAGGAGGAATTGCATTCGGGAGGTTGGATGGTGCCACTCCAACCAACGGGATACACGAGAGCGCCTGGAAACCCCGACATTTATGTAGGTTTTTTTTTAAAATTTATTCTGTTTCAATAGTATATCGTTTTCTTATTATGATTTTTTTAAATCTGTAAGTAATTATAAAAATATAAATAGAGAGAATAGTTAATTTCAATGTTGTAAATAATTTTTGTGGCGCATAATTGTTTGCAAATAATTTTTTTTATTTATTAATTGAAACAAGGGTTTCATATTTTCTCTTCATTGACTTATAAAAATCAATTCTAATGACAATATTCAAAATAATGTGAAAAATAAACCTGATAAATGATTGAATCGATTAAATTATTGTATCATTAAAACTTTATTTTGTTTACTTTTTCTATAAACTTAATTCAATTTAAATTTGTACAAAGCAAATATTTTGCTTTGATTTTATATAGAATATAAATTGTTGTGATTTTTAATATGATTCTGGGTTTGGAAATCAAGTTTGTAACGAAATTTAGCAAAAATAACAAATAGATTGTCGGTACCTAAAGATTTACATAAACTTAAATGTAATGTCATGCTCACATAATAAAGTTTAAATTTAAAAGTCAATGCATCTGTAATAAATGTTGAAATGAATAAAATCGAAATAAGAATAAAATTTCCGGCTTGGGTCAAGAATTCTTTCAACTGCCATAAAGTTGCTGCCCTGGATTGCTTTGTATGAAAACCGTAGATATTAAAGTAATTAATTATTGACGACTTTCCAAACTTCCGAAAAATTAACAATGAATTCACAATTATACGAAATTCCTCACTGGCAGACACTCCGGAAATGCTTTAAAAGTAAGAACTTTATGATACTTACTGATGACGGAGCCATTTCGGCAGGCACCTTCGGCAAAAGCGATCAACGTCAAGAAGAAGAAGAACATGGTAATGATCTAAAAGTAGAAGATGCGGTACCTGCTATATCCACCTTCCCCTTCTACTCTTCCAGGCAGTGGTGGGGAGGACCTCCTTATCGTTCCACACTTATGTTAGGCTCGCAATCAATGTTGGGGATGATACATATCATAGGTGCTGTCCTAAGAATGTACTCATTTCCTCTAAACTTTTTTTTTCAGATATCTAGATTATCCATTTACGTGACTGTCCTTCCTGGTTGTTGTTCAAAAATATTTTCCTTATTCCTGCTAATATTACTCGGAATTATATTTTTATTTTCTAATAAAAAAAAATGTTTTTCACTTTCCTCTCTGAATGAATCAGTCGAAAGTCCTAATAATTCTTCCAATTAAACTAGAAATTAATGTCCAAAACTTTATAAAATTATAATGGAAATGGTTCCAGTGCTGATAGTCATTTATCAAAACTTGCAATTATACAAAAATGAACATTAGGAACAATAACGCACTGCAATAATAAAAGAGAAAATTTTAAAATCGTTGTTATTTTACCACCTAAACTATTTTATTTTTATAGAATTATTTTAAAATTTATAGATAACAAATTATTTAAAAAAAAAATAATTATCGAACCACCTTATAACAATAAATTTGGTAAACGTACCTTAAACTATATGGTACCATATCTGTTCAATCGCTTACCAGAAGAACTAATAAATAAATCAACCACAAAAAAAAACTGAATTTAACTGGGTACTTTTTTACTTCTATGATTCCCAATAATTGATTTTAATTCACCAAATGACCATAGTTTTTCTTAACTCCACATAATTTATTTTATTATATTTCACTTAGAATTAGCAATTTATGTGTGCTTAGTAATAGATATTATTGGATCCTTATTTTTATCATATTTTATATCATCTTGTTTTATTCTCATTATTATATTAATTCACTAATTTTAAATTTGCAGCTTTATTATTCACTTCAAAATCAGTTCAGTTATTATTATTACTAATTTTTATTTTATTGAATTTAATTTTTTTAATAATTATTATTTTATGTTCATTTTTCAGTTTATTTGTATAGTAGTTATTAATTAAATTATTAACTGTATCACTTGAGATCAATTCATATTGTACTTTAAAAATCGTATAGCCTCCACAACGCCCTAATAGTCAAAATTGTAATAATTATATTTCACTTATGTCTATCAATTTTATGTGTTATTTTGGCACCGACCGATAGATGTAAAAAGATTACTTTCAAGCCCAATCCAAACTGCCTACTTAGTACGAGTTACACACCTCTTGCATACTACAAAATTCGTGACGAACAGAAAAGGAAATCGTAAATTTTCTATGGACTACCAGGAGGGAAATGCAAAATTTTTCCACCTTATCTATGGAAAAAGAAAAATATTTACTGTTTAGATAATTTGGGAGTTTTCTTAAATTAAAATTTAGCATCTCCACTTCTTAAAAGTAAAGGTATTTTTGAAAACAAAACTTCTTTAGTTCAATGTAAAATTTAATTTTTCTTTTGTAAAATAGGTGTAATTAATCTATATTTTCAATAATAAATTAACTTATCCACAAGAGATGTTTTCATAATGATTTTTAAATAACTTTTTATCAAATTTTGTTATTATCACCCCTCCCAGAATTTTTACAGACAGGACATTCAGAAAAACACGTGCTGGATAATTTTCTTCATTAACCGTGATCCTCACTTGTGGTGATATCTAACGAATTACTAAGTTCTTGTGCAGATTTATAATAATTGATTTATATAATAATATTTTATTGTTTGATCTTTTCCTGAACCTTTAATCAATCCGACTACTAACGTTCCAACTGACAAGAGAAAATTTCAACGAACGGCAGGAGTTTGTCACCATATTCTGCCAAAACATCAATTACTGAAAATAAAACAGAAACTAACTTTACCTTATTATTTGAAGAAAATTAACATACTTCTTAGCGTTGCTGAAAGGATTTGTATTATCTACTTGTTTTCTGTTTTTCTAATCTTGAAGCAATCTGACAACTAACGTTCCAACTGACAAGAGAAATCTTTAACGAACGGTAGGAGTTAGTCACCGTATTTTGCCAAAACATCATCTACTGAAAATAGAACAGAAACTAATTTTACCTAAACATCTAAAAGAAATTAACACATTTTGTTAGCGTTGCTAAAAAGATTTGTATTATTTACTTTTTTCTGTTTTTCTAAAGCTTGAAGCAATCTGACAACTAACGTTCCAACTGATAAGAGAAATCTTCAACGAACGGCAGGAGTTAGTCACCATATTCTGCCAAAACATCATCTACTGAAAATAAAACAGAAACTAACTTTACCTTAATATCTGAACAAAACAAACATACTTCTAAAAGGATTTGTATTATTTACTTTTTTTCTGAATCTTCAATTAATCTGACAACTAATGTTCCAACTAAGAAGAGAAGTCTTCAACGGGTGGCTGGAGTTACCATATTGTGCCAAAACATTACTCACTCAAAATAATACTCGACTGGTCGGGAGATGAGATACAAAAATATGAAGTTTACTGCACTTAAAATCTTCGGATTGTCCTGAAGTTAACATAGGATTAGAGACAGAACTCGGTAGTAAACGAAAACAATAAAAAAAAAAAAAAAAAAGGAGAGTCATTAGAAAAACATTATGAAGTTTTTATGGAAGAAATCATTTACGTGATGTTGAATAAAGACTTAATCTGTCTTTTCTTTTTGTTTTACATTCGGTTACAGCTGGCCTTGATTCATAGAATATTAAGTTTGATTTCTTCAAGTTATATATTCTAAAAAGATTTAGGTTTGAAGAGAGCCCACACAATATCGTCATGTCTGTATTATGGAGCATTAATTATTGACATTATATTTTAACGTTAATGGAACCTAGATGATGGTGGGTATAAAAAAAATTATGGGCATTATACATAGGTAATAAATATTTTCTTTACTTCCTATGCGTGCTCCCGTTCGGTTTAAACGAAGGCACACATAAATCTCAATTCTTAGAAACTTTGAACACTTCATTTAAATCAAGAAAACAAGATATGAAAATAACAGTAAAAAATACAGCAGGTACTAAGAACAAGAAAAGCTTCAAGTTCGCGAAACCTTTACTGGAAAAAAAATTATGTTTTCATTATTGATAAATATATAGCGGAAGAAGATAGTTGACCGTATTAAGTAGATTGTAGGAAGATAGTCCTTGTAGATTGTTGTCACCCACGGGAACTACAATTAGAGACAATAGAGGATTACACCAAAAAAAGGTTCATGAAGTTCCACTCAGTTATCTACAGTTAACGGAGCAGTGACCTACAACTTGGGAAACCCAACCACAACTCGAAGACTGAATGCCATGCTGCTGCTGGACATCCTGTTATAAGTTCTATATTTATCAGTTCTGTTATTGTCACTCTAAAGTTTTATATTATCTTAATTTATTTTTTCTTAAATTCACTTTCTTTTTTTTTTTTTTTATTATAAGTCAATTATCTATGTTGTTAAATCCATAAATTTCATTGTTTATGTTATTAACTTTACTTTTATCTTTTATTAAGAATTATTATGTTAATCTATTTATTTTATCTTAATTTGTTTTTTATTTATTATATTGTATATAGTAAGGATTTTTGTATGAGACTATATCTCCCCATAATAAATTGTTAAAAAAATATATACCTCTTAAATTAACCATGTAAGGCCCACCAGGGCAATAAAAAAAAAAATAATAAAAAAACATAATAAATAAAAAATACTATTTTGATACCTTTATTGACCGCCACCTGAACCATCTTCCTACAACAATAATTTAATAATTCCTATAACAATAACTTTAAGACTGAGCCGATGTTATACCTCCTGAGCATACTGAATTTCAGCGGGGTGTCGCCTGCGAACACTATCTGGCGAAGCTTCAAGAGCACACCATAGGGCAGATGAAGAAGAACTGTGGGAAGGCCTTCATCTCTCTGGACTGCAGCCAGGCCTTCGAGAGCGTGTCCCACCCGCTACTACTCCGCCGACTGGAGGAGTTCAAGTTCCCTGCTGCTCTATGCCGACTGATCGGAAGCTTTCTTAGTGGAAGATCTTTCCAATAGACTTCTCGCCTCCTGTCCCCACCACCTGCGGAGTCCCTCAAGGCTCTGCGCTGGAACCTCTACTGTTCGTCGTTTTTACGACACCAGTAGTCGTCCTAAAGCACCCAGAGGAAGCGGTAGCAGCCTATGCAGACGATATTGGGATCTACGCCTCCAGCATGAGTCCGAAGGTAGCCCTCGAGCATGCCGAAAATGCTACTGCTACCATCGTAACAGCACTGAAGAGGGACGGCATCAGGGTGAACCCTTCGAAGACGGATGCCTTAGTTATGTCCTTTTAGAAGGGCAAGAGAGGCAAACTCCCCTAGCGGTTCATAGTGGACGGCGAAAGCCGAAGGATCTCGAACACCATCCCCTATCTCGGGGTGACACTTGACAGGCATCTTACCTTCTCCAGTCACGTCGGGGAGAGACTCAAACTGTCCCGGTTGAAGTCCTACAGGTTCTACCACCTGCTCACTTCACAGCAGATCTCACTTTGGCTCAAGTTGAAGATAAAGGAGGTAAGGAAGAAAAAAAAGACTTAAGTTAAATTTCTTTAGATATTTGGGTCAAATTAGTTTGTTTTGTTTTTAGTAAGTATAATGTTTTAGCAGAATATGGTAGCTGGTCAGCTAAATGCGGCAGAGAGTTGAATCACCAGCCCATGTGCTGGGAAAATGCTCCAACTCCTTCCTTATAACACGCTGGCACCACAGGGTCAAAGAATAATTGATGGACCTCTCTGAGAGAAAAAACTTCTGCTTCGAGGAGGCTTATTGCGTTGACACTGACGGATCCGTAAGATTTGAGAGTAAAGACCTCGAACTGGAAGATGGAGTGGAAAGGAGAAGTATATGAAAAATGCCTCCCTTTCCTTAAGGAAAAATTCCGCGAGACCTTCAGAGAGAGAGAGTTCGCCGTGAGACCCCTCGGTTTGGATCTCGCGGAACAATACCAGATAGAACAAGGAGCTTCTTAGAAGGCCTAGGTGTTAGCATCGGGGATATTGCGATCTTGGCGGAAAATATTATTTTGGACTCCCTGGAGATCATACAGAAATGAAAATTCCCATAATCCCATAGGGTCATGACCTGCATGGGAATTAGCTCTGATATTATTCATTGTTTTATTTATTTATTTTAGTATGTGGACTTGTCGATTTGTGTGTTTTAACATATTTATTCATTAAATTATTTTATTATTATTATTATTTTTATTCATTTATTTTTTTAAAACTTATTTATCCAGTCAAGTATTCCTTTTAACCAACTTTTTATTTTGCTTTAAATCTATGTATAAGTTTTGTTTTGGTAAAATGTATTCATTTGTTTGATTTACCGTAAACTGATCTACTGTTGTGACTATTATTTTTTTTTTACCTCTCATTGCTGTCTAATAGTGGATTTGTTTTCGGGTCACTGGAGAGGATCTGGGAGGGTAAATTCGGGAGAGGTAATTTGTCGATCAAATGAAATAAAAATTATGAAATGGTGAAATGGAAGGGACAAGGGGGGAAAAAAGGAATGAATTGAAATATTTGTATTTAGTATGTAGGCTGGAATTGATTGTAAAAGGAAACTGTGGGAAAAAAACTGTTTTCTTTCTTTTTTATTATTTCATGTAAATATATGTAATTTTTATACGTCCGATCACAGATTGATTAGTATGCTGTGTAATGTAGCGACCCGATTTATTTGGGCGGTATGGATGATTAAAGCATTTCTTTCTCTATAGATATAGATATTGATGTATAAATATAAAATTATTTTATACTTATAATTTTGTCATATAATTCCCCCATATAATTCGACTTTATTTATTCTATTCATATCTAATCTATACTACGTTTTTTAATTATGTTTTCTTAGTCCTCATGAAGGTCTACAACGTAATCGACGCACATAAATAGGAAAGTATTATCCACTGCTTGATTATTGATACGGCAAGGGATCTACTATGAAACTCGTTACGGTATCCATTACTCCAAACTGATCTCCACATGTCCCATACGCTTCATCGAAAATACTCAAGCAGTTATAAACGTTTTTAAGGAACTCTCTAAAAGAATTAGGAGAGACCAGATTTGTGGTTTAGGTACATTTGGTTTTTTGTTTCACTGTGCTGACATAGCTTATGAAAATAAATACCTACAAGTGAATTACAAAACTAATTATGACCCTTACAAAACTAATTCACCCTTAATACTTACTTTATAGATAATTGTTAAAAGTTCTGTTATAACTTTCACTATTCTAGTGAATATTAATTTTTGTTATAACATTATCTTCTAATAGTAATAAGAGTTAAAATCTGAACCCGCTTCATAAATTCAACTTTTGTTGTAGATTTTTAATCAGGCATTTATTAATTTCTTTATAAACTAATATTTCTCATGTGTTCAACAAAAAATAAAGCGCTTAAATTAATTGACAAAGTATTTACTCCGAATCGATAGACTTTTAAAATATATAACTTTAAACAGGAGTTAATTATTGAATCCGAATGTTGGGGAAATTCATTAATTAATTAAAATACGGAGATCACAAGTTCTAAAACAATCCTAACTGGGCTACAAATGTGTGAATGCAGCACAAGCGCGATTTGATTAGCGCCCAGAAACTAACACTCGAAGAGTCGGCGGGATCAAATCAACTTACATCAGCCAATCCGAATAACCCATCCACACGCTTGCGCAAATTTGTCATAGTTTGGCGAACGTGTAGCAGCACCTTTATTCCAAACTTTTCAGCAAATTCCAATGCGGGCTCATTCTTCAAAACAGGGTTACTCCATTCTATACTTAACTTAGGATGCTGTATTTTCCTCAATCTAATAGCTAATTTAATTAACTACAACGTTTATCATAGAGGTATTTGATACAAGGCTTTCTCTTTCTTTTGTAGATGATAATGATTTGTCCGTAAAAGTTTTTTGGGGTTATCCTCTTTTCGTAGAGTCGGATCGATACACTCACCGATGTAACAGCATATAACTTCAAGCCGCAAAAAACATGCAATATATTCCATACAAAAATTCCAGACTCATATCGCTGGAAAAAGTTAAGTGGTTAAATATGTGTTAAAGAAATTTCATGTGATACTGTTGTTTCAATTATTGCGGGTCTAGAGGGGTATGTATTAATTAACACCCACGGTATACCATTTATATTAATAATGTATTCATTATAAAATTCAATTTGATGCTAATAGAAAATAATGTATAATAAATACCAACCAATCTTTCTTATACCATTAGTTATTTATTATTTTTTACGAAATATTAATTATTTGGAGCAATGGCAATGTCAATCTTCATAGAAGTTAAAATTATGAATAAATTAAAAGTTTTAATTGAAAATTGGAAACTATCATAAAATTAGTTATTAAAAAGACAGTATATTGTGTTTCTTTTGTCAAACATGATGATCCAATTGTATTGTATTTATTATTAAAATATTAATTACCTCTTTTATGGTACAGAGTATGGTACGTCAAAGAAATTGGTTAATCTAGTATTGAATTGAAGATTTTTCAGGGCAAACTATTTTTATCTGACAAATTTAGAGCTTGGTCTAGATTAAAAAGAAAGTGTTCTTGTAAACTACTGATATGAAAACTGTTTCAGCTTGAGATGGCTGAAGTCGGATAAGTCATATACTTGTAAATTCAAAAGTTGATACAGAAGAAGTGAACTTGATCCTATGATACGGCCTTCAAAGTACGATGGGGATTACTCAGGAGAAGAAAAAATGCAGTTATTTCACCACAATGTTTTATTAATTTATGGAAACAGTTAAGAATCAAAGTTCATGGCTCTGCCAACCATAGTTAGGGGTAATAAAAATTGCTGTTCCGAATTTACCAAAAATTAATTTTTAAATTATTTTATGTAAAAATATTATCCTTATTTCCTAGCATAATTCCATGGGTCCCTAGGAACATAACCTAAATGGTTATGTAGAGCATCTTATACCCCTATTATGCTTAACTGTTTGACTGAAGGGATGTTAAGAGAGTGTGATAATTTAATTACCTATTAAGTAAACTGCAACTTCAACAAAGTCATTATAATGCATTTAGCTTCTCTGATCTGTGTGTAGAACAGAATTTCTTAATAATATTATATTGTTTATGAATTTTCTCCTATTAAACATATTCTGCGTATAACCAAATTTTTCATCTGTGTAGACCTAAATTAACACATGTTATTTTCTAATAATCTATGTAGGAGTAGTAGATTTTAACGTTTTAATTAAAATTTATTGTTCAAAATCTAAAGATTATTTAAATGACGAAAATTTCCAAATGAATAGGGTGCAAAATTATCATCAGAAATGATTCTATATTATATTTTTGCTGTTACAGTGCTGGTCGGCCCTCTTGAAACCTTCATAATTCTTAGTGAGTTTTTGTACATTATAGCATTTTAAGCATAGTTATAAGGCCGCTCGATATTAGACCGAAGAGGAATGGAGTGAATTGCTAAGTACGTACTAAACCACCACATTCCCTGCATTCGTACGTTGCTCAGAGGTCTTCACTTAGGTCTAGTTGACTAGTCGGCCGTTTTTAGCTGAAGGAGTTAAGGCATCACATTAGTAACCTCGAAACTGCAGCGGCGCTGTTTATGAAACGACCTCTCCATTCTTGTTATAATGGGTTTATTACCTCTATATAACACAACCCCTCTTCCCCTATGTCAGAAATAATCAAGGGAAGGGTAATAAAAAAAAATTACAGTTCGCAAACAAAACTGTATTATTTATTAATCAGATACGTTTTAAACCTAATCCCGCCGATCGATGCTGAATCTGATAATCAAAATTGGTAAGACAGGCTGCAAATCTTAGCAATCTAGCAGAAGTCTTATGAAAAATTCTACTTAATGGTTTATTATCCTTGATAAACCTTTTGCCAAATAGGAAGTAACAAATTTTTTTCAAGGAAAACCTTATGGCCAGTACCTCCTTGACGAGCTGACTGTAGTTCATTTCTCATTTCGAAACTTTTCTTGTAACTGAGGCAATTAATTGGCTTTTCTATGTCATTTACAACATGAGATAACGCACTTGGTATACCAGCTAGAGGTGCACCACAGAGGTAGGTAATTCAGAATTGAAAGGTACTGGGATTCTATTATTTGCCATCTTAGCGTTTAATCTTTTTTAAAGGCCATTTAACAATTCGAAGATTTCCTTATAAAGTAATATCCGAAGTGGGGAGGGGGGGGGGAGGATTGTTGAAGCATTTCGGACAAAGTTTTAATATAATAATAGGAAACGATACCCAAAAATCTCTTCATATCTTCTTTGTTTTGTGGTCTTCTGTGATTAGTTTTATCTTCGAATGATGCTTTGAAATTTTGTTTTTCAGAACAATATACCCAAGATAAATAATTATAGTTTTGAAAAATTGGCATTTATTTGAATTGTAACAATCTTTGAAGGTTGAACCATGTCCGATTATGTCATCAAAATAGGCTATAGCCCCTTAAAGACCCGTTAGGATTTAGTCCATTATGCGATGGAATTCACTTGGTGCAGTCTTGATTTCAAACTATAGTCGGCTGAATTTAAATGTGCCTTTATGAGTTATGATAGTTTGAACTTTCCTACCTTCTTCATTTACAGTAATATGTAAATAACTTCAAATAAGTCCAGCGTAAAGAAAAAAATATAACCTGGAAGATTACCGAGAAAATCGTCAACTCGTGGAATCGGGAAGTGCGCTGAAAGAAGTTGAGGATTGACAGCTACCTTGTAATCCCATCGAGCAAAAGGTTTGCTTGGTGTCCAAATCTTATATTTAAGTGTCTATGCTCGGCCTATTAACGGGGTAAATCCGTCTGAAAAGACAAAAAAAAATTTCTTTGGATGTAATTGTATTATATGGTATGGAAACTTCTAGATACCCAATGTAGCTACAATTTCAGATATATGCAACATAAAAATAGTTGTGGGTATCAATGTCTGCCCTACACCTGAATGGACATCAAATGTCTGATATTTGTTTCCTATATTTATATTTAAAAAATATTTTTGAACATCTTTAATTATTTGAAGCGCTTGTTTATTATAAATGTAAATTATCGGGTGTATGTCCTATATGACAGATGAACTAGAACCATTGTCTTCATTTCTGACAGAATTGTCATTTTCCTTTGTATGCATTAGCTTTTTGAATCAAGTTTTCTCTTCATGTCCCATGTTATTAGAATGTTTAAACTTTATTATATTAGGATTTACTTTAGTATTGTGATTAATACAACCATAGCAACCCATAGCTCTTCAATTCCAAGATTTTTGTCTATTGATTTGTTTGATAATTGAGAAATGGCTGCACTTTAGGATGTTGCAAATCCAACCATTTAAATGTCCCACAAATGATTTTTTGAGCTGTTAACATTGTTTGTATATATGGAAATTGGAATCACTAAGAACATTTTATATCCAAAGAAATTTATGTTGCCAAATCATAATAATAATGTATGCATAAATGTTTAATTTTAAATATCAATCTTTCAATTGTTTTCATTCAATCCTCAAATTACAGAAGTTACAATCTGGAAAGAGTAGGTACTCACTGACTTGACAACTGTTTAAAGTGAACATAGATTGTGGTAAACTGACCTTTTGAATGTACCAAATGATGGCTAGGATCTTTATATAAACCATATTTGGATTAATCCAGAGCCTTTACAATTAAATATTATACTTCTGGACTGATATTTAATCTTTTCAGATTGTATTTTCTGCAATTTATTCATGGTTATGAACAAATCATGTTTATGACAAATTTGTGTTCAGTTTTAACAGTCATCTTTTCAGTGAGTAGTTAAACTTTCCTTGCCCAATTACTGATGTCAATCACATTAAAATACTTTTTATTATACTAGATAATAGATAATAGACACTTAGTAAATGTTGCAAATAATTGACTCTAGAGTTATGTTCATGTTTTATCAGATTCTGATTTCTTCCAAAAAGACTTTTTTTTTTTCTTTTGTCATATTGAATGTAGTAAATACCTAGATTGTTCTTAAATGTTTCAGAAAGCCAGCCTTTTGGATGTGAAGAAATTGTGAAGTCTCTGAAGTACCACAATGAAATGAGGAACAGAGTCGCCCTTGGAAATACAAAATTAAGTGGAGCTAAAAACATGATACAACTTGTAAGTCAGAGGCTGTTCTTTCATCTTTTGTTTTATAGGAAATTATTTTTATTAACTTAATGAATTTCAAGAATGACTCGTTACACAAACAGTGAATGGTGTATTTGTTTTCATCTTACTATAAATTTAAAAATTTGTTGGAAACAAAAATTAATAAATAAATGGGAATTAATAAACCTATTTATGGAATTATTTGTGTGATATTCATTTTGCCTAATCTTCATTTAAAGATAGCTGAGGAGAGCTTTAGTTTCAACTTAATATTGCCCTTAGTCTGCCATTTTATTGTTTAATAGACATAAGGAGATTGAAATAAGAGTTGTTATTTTTATTGATTAAACAGTTCCATTAATAAATTAATAAAAACATAAGAAATAATAATATTGGTTTGTTGAAGCTCTGCCACAACACTATAAATCGACTAATGAGTCACAATGACCAACTCAAACAAACCCAACATTTTAAGAGGCTTTAATTGTAAATGTCTAAGAATAAGTTATGCCTAAAAATCTGAAATTATCACTCCCTATAAATAATGTGAAAAAAACATTTTAAAGTTATTAACTTTATTCAATACTGTTTAAAATTTCAGAAATGGGATGAGGAGTTAGCAAATATTGCATATAAGCATTCCCAAACATGCGACTTCCATCATAATCCTGAGAGACGTAAGAAATGCTCAGCTTTTCAGTCATAAGTATTTATACACTATTCTTTACTTAGGATAGAACTTTCATATAACTTGTACTTCCTCTTTTCATACATAAAACAAAATTATTTTCAGACAGATAAAGATTTAAAGATATTTCTGACAATAGACAACATAAATCTCTAAAAAGAAACAGATGGTGAATTTAATGAGATTTTTTACTAATTTATTTTACTCCTCCACCTCACTCTTTTTATCTCCTACACCATTAGGCTCACTGTGCCCGGGCTAAAATAATTTTCTAGCCCCAGTATTTGGCACTGTACTACTTGGAGTGTCATTGAGAAATGAAAATTGAGGGATGTTTCGAAGCCTATTGTATCCTTGAGGAACATTTGAAAGCTTATTGTATGGAAAACAATAACATAATGATATCAGAGAGGAACAAGAGCACATTCAGCTTATCTGTAATGAAGTGGCGCAGGAATTTACCTATTTGGGAAAAGCCATATGCCATATCAATATTGTGAAGATTGATTCAGAAGTAGCTAATACAGGATAGCTAAAGCCTAACAGGTCTACTACCCTACTAGTAACAGTATAATGGAGCTCAGAAAGTTTGTAAAGAAACTAAAAGGCACATATATCAGTTTGGCAACCTTTCAACCCTCACTTATGGAAGCAAAAGCTGAGTTATGCAGGACAAGCAAGCCAGTTGGAAGACAATTGCTAAAATGAAATTGCTGTGGAAAGCAACTGGAAGGACCAGAAAGAACTGTATCGGCTATGAATGGATAAAAGATGAGCTGGAGATAGAAATTAAAGTCTTTAACCTTGCTTGAAAAACTACACTTAAACTAGTTTAGTCACATTTGTAGAATAGAGGATAAGAGAGAACCATTGAAAGAAATGGAAGCTTGACCTACTGTGAGAATACCACTAGGCCATCCAAGAGTATATACAGCAGATAGGAGGAAAGAGAGGAAAAAGGTGAGATAGCTTAATATAGACCGAGAGGTATGGCTGCATGGGACTGAGGTTCCGCGATGTCTTGGAATGGCATGAAGGGAAAAGCTTTCTTCTGCCTATACTTTATGATGACTCAAGATGATAAAAAAATTAGCTGTAACTTGGAAAATGTATTCAGGACCTAGTCTAGTGCTAATGTTGCTACTTATTGTAGAGATTGAAAATTTTGTATATATTGTATAATAATAAAAGAGACATTGATGTAATTTAAACCCCTTTTTTGGTGAGTCCAATTAATTCTCTATTGGGTTGAAATGACCCAAGTTGCAGTAGGTCTAAAGAGTCAAATTCCAGATGCTCTTTTTATTATTACCTTCTGCAGGTAGTAAAAGTACCTGGGAATATCCCTACTTTTTGTTGCCCGCTATAACTATTATTTATGTTTTTTCTTATTAATTTTTATTGGAAATAACTTCTACACTTTGATTTAAAATTATTATGTTTAAAATAGTAATTATTATAATTTCTTCTACATAAGCACATATTGAACTTAATGTTTTTATAAAATTTTTATTTACCAAAGTTTCCTACTTAGTCTCCAAGTTTTAATTCCTTAGTCCCTAAACCTTTCATTATCACTTTTCATTTTGTTTTTTCCATGTTAAAGTTACTGATTTTCCAATCATTAAGTTTTCAATTTTTCAATTATGGTCTTGTTTCCTTTGTCGGCTTTGGTGATAATAATGTCATCATGTGAACTAAGGAAGGATCGGGTGAAAGAAAGGTCTTTAAAGAAAAGGGGAGAAAATTTGGAAGAAAAGGATGGAGGGTGTTGAAGGTAATTAGAGATGGTATTGCAAATAGTAGTGCGTGATAACTCTTTACTCTCATTAGAATGATGAAATAGGGGGTCGTTGTGAATGTATTTTAAGTCAGTGAGTAATTCTGGAATAATTTTATGTGAAGATTTGGGTATGGAGAAATTAGGACCTAGGCTAAGAATGTTGAGTACATTGGAGGGAATATCAGTAGATGAGATATTAAGGACCTAATTTTCTTGACCTTTGGGATAAATTTTGTTGGTTAGTGATTCTTGATACAGGTTATTGAACTTATTAATGAGTTTTTGTTTGTTGTGTATGCGGGTTGAGTTGAAAATTGTGGTAATTAATATGGAAAGACCTCCAAAATGGGTCTCACCTATGTTGGTTCGTAAAATATGTGAGAGAGAAGAGATGTTGTGTTGGAGAAAATGAATGTGTTGAATGGTTTCGCAGATCTTTAAATTAAGTAGAGACTTTTTGAATTTGGTAGAATATGACAAAAGTTTAGAATGAAGTGGACCAGACATAGAAATATGTTTAAGTGAATTGTTGATAGATTTTGGAAAAAGGGAATTTGACCTGCATTTAAGTAGAAAAATACGTTGTTCTGAACTGTGTGCCAAACGTCTGTGAAGTGAACAAAGAGAATTTATCTGTGATTTGAAATTGGGAAAAGATGATTTAAGGGAAGAGAAAGTTAAATTAGATAAGACTGGTGTGGGAACATTAAGAAATGATACCGATATGGTAGAAGATGTACTAGTCTGGGCAGAAAAATTATTGCTGAAAGAAGAGGTCGGAGTTTGATGAGATTTAACAGGCTGAGTTGAATAAGCTTGAAGAGCAGTAGAGGGCTGAGTTGAATAATCTCAGCAATGATTCTTCTGCCCAGACTTAATATAAGTAAGCCACAGATGTACGAAAAGAGAGCATACTTGCTATAAAGAGAGAAGCCGATTCAGCAAGAGCCAAAGACTCAAAACTTGGTCTGTATCTGCCAACAGTGAGGAGACAGTGGTAGTAGAGTAATACTGCCAAAGTCTAGAGGGCTGTATATTTATATCAATGTTTAATCATATTTTAACTTATTGAAAACTTGCACCAATTAACATATTGATGCAGCATGTGATTGATAAGATCTTAAGATAACAGCTTGTTTCTGCGCTTACTTGTACTTATGAAGTGTATCAAATTTTGTCAACATCAATTCTCGTAACTAAAGTAGAAGAATCTATCATCTGTTACAAAGTAAATAAATAACTGAGTCAAACAATTATTTGAACCTCATTAATTATGTTGGCACCTAAATTTAGTGCAATAGTATCAAATACTCGAATAACTATACATGTTTGTACTGTGATTTATTTAACATTACCAGAATACTACCACTCCTTTTTCAGTAGGAGCCAAAATGAATTGACTCACAATTAAATGGTAAGAATGGAAAATGAAAATAATAAATGAATGACAAAATTCATATTTTTATTAATTTTATTTAAAAAAACAAAACAAACAGAAAACTGAATAACAGAAAAGCACGATTATTCCTTAGCCAACCTTGTTCCTAATCAATCAAAGGTTAATATTAATTGCTTGTATGTTAATGTGATATAAATCAGATGAGGCTATACAGTTAGTATCTTAATTCAGTTCAATATAATTCTTGGAAAGTTTATTGGGTTATCATATTTTATTTATATGAGTTTTAACAATTTAATTACTTTTTTTTTTGCAGCTCATGGTGTTGGTGAAAATATAGCCCAAAGAAATATTTCTAAAGATGGTAAGGATACCAAGTTACTTTTGGACTATGTTGACATGATGACGATGTGGTACAATGAAATTGATAATTATAATGAGAATGGAAACCATACTGGAGTTGTGGATAGTTTTACTCGGGTAATTTTTAGGAACATAACTATTTGTATAATAAAATATAAATATTATGGTTCTTTAAAAAAAGAGTTGATTTTTCTCTTTAAAATTAGTGTTATAAATGCTATTAACTTTGTTCCCAGTCCTTTTCACATTCTGATTCTGTTATTGAAATGTATTACAATAATAACTCAGAACACCTAATATTAGAGGGGAAGGTTATAATATGGAACCTCATTTCGTTTTTATGTTAATGTAGCTCTTCCATTGTGTTCAAATATATATTTATGATCTGGGTGAATCCCCAAATTAACTGTAGAAGTACATTGAAGGTCGTTTTTCAATTTTTAGGGTCCAAAGGAACATAATTTTTATAATGTAAAAAAAAATCAAGATTGGGTGATAAACTGGGAACGTATGGACCCTCCAAAGTAAAAACAAAATATTTTTTCTCAACAAAACAAAACAAAATTGATTGATAAAACACTAAAAAAAATTATAGTACAGAATTATTTTATTGTGAAATAAAAAATTATAATTTCCTCAAGGTTCAAAAATTTAGATTACAAATACATTTTTTAATAGGTATATTTATTCTATTCTTGGATGTTTTGGAGATACTGCTCTCTCCTCTTCAGCATAATACAATGCACTGTTGTTTTAAAAACAGTGTATCTACAATTTTATACAATTCATTAGTTTCATTTCTGGTAATAAATAGAGAAAGCAATTATTAAATAATAGAACTTATTAAAATTACTAAAATTACATTGTACATACTTAATATGATAAAATTATCAGCATAGTAATAAATTTTAATTTTTATAACAAAACAATATTACTTGATCAATGATTTATGCTCTAAAGAAATGTTAAATTGTTAAGGTTTAATAATAGACTGTTGGTTAGGTGGAGGGGGAAATTCAATTAACTATTATTATTATATGATAAAATTCCAGGTATCAGGAATGAACTTGAGGTCTTCTTTTCTGTTCAGTGTCTTTTCCAGTTGTCTTGTTATAAATAGCCTTTCTTTAATTTTTCTTTTCATTATATTTTTTCTCTATCCAAAATCTCAACATTAATTTGTGGTTGCAATTGTTATATATTATGTGGTTACTTGGGGCTATATGGTTTTATTGGTTATTATGGAGCTTTAAAGTTATTTAATACGCGTTTTTATAGATTTTGTAATGATTCGTCAATGTAAATCTTTCCATTTGAAAAATTTAGTTGATAGATGATATTGATGGTGTCCACTTTCTGAATAGGGTCTTTTATTTTACTGAAACTGCTTGTAATTAAATTTTTGTATCTCCATGTTAGTTTTTAATTATTATCATTTATTGCAAGCAATTACTAGTAATTCGATGAAACTGAAAACTGAAATATTTTATTTTTATCAGTGATGTTTTATTTGGTTATGTGTTATGTCCTTATTTCTTTTCTATTTAAAATAAGTTTATTGTTTTGTTTTTTTCATCTATTGCTATTTATGAAATTTTCTTTAATTTTGGTTGGATTAGTTTTTCATTGCATTTAGCAGCAGTTCTAAACTAACTAACTTTGGTTTTTTTGGTATTTATTTTGTTTTTTCTCCATTTCTTGTATCATAATGTTATTTCAAAAAGTAATGTATTTTCTCTTTCTTTTATGATTTTCTTTTAAAATGAGTCATAAAACTAAAAATTTTATTATCAAAATCAGCATTATTTATGTTGTCTGTTGCTATGGGATTGTTTATTAAAATTTTGTTTATTATTTCATTGTGATAAGTTTCAGATGTTATATATGTATTAAAAATATTGTATTTTTATTCTAAATACTTGGCCTTTAGGCAATTATAAGTTTTTTTAAAAATATTATTGGCCATATAATGAAACAAATTAAGAAAAAATAGCACTACACTTCTCATTGATATACAATTTAATTTCAATTTCGTTTAGTTTACCTTCATACATCCTTACAAAATAATTTGAATCAGCACAAGTAATACATATTTAAATTAATGTAAAAAAGAATATATGAATTAATGTTAAGTTATACATTTTTTTTTTTTTTTAAGTATTTCAATGTTAATGATACGAGCAGTTTCATTTGCTCTAATTACTAGCATAGTGTGGTTTATCTGCCCAACCACAATCATTGTGAGCCCAGTACTCACATATCTGGAGTTAGTGAACCTGTCATTCCAAAATATACATGTTACATCCTCCTTGCCGGCTAATCAAATTTGACTCCCTGATCCATTTCCATTAATCTCCTCATTTTCTGAGAATGAATTAAGGGACAAATTTGCCTTTTCATTGTTTTTGGCTTCTTTCAAGTTCTTTAAGTCAATGTTGATGAAGCGTTATTCCCGTGTGCTGTTTCCTGCCTCCTCTTCCTCTTCCATGGCCATTCTATTTGTTTCAGATCAATCTGATACTTTGAGTTTTGCAAACAGTTTTTGTAGGGTGAGCTAGTCCAGAAAGATCATTGTTGTGTAGAAGTTTTCTGTTTTTCCTCTGAAAATACTTCTACAAGAATTAAACTGAAAGATCTTAGTTACATGGAACCTGTCTGTCATTGTTACTATCTACCAATATACCCATTTTGGAAAAATGTCTTTGTAAATCTGAACAAGGAGACACAAAAATGTCATGGAATGGAAACGGTAAAGGGATTAGTTAATAATAACTAGCTGCCCTACCCCACATGGCTCATAGTAATTAATGTGATTTGTCTCACAAAAAGTTTAGAAAAACTGTGATTCTATTTCCAAAGTCTCTTAATAAGTGTTTATTAAAAACCAAATGCCCTACAAACATGAGAACCATCATCCCCTGGTATCGGTTTAGTATCCAATGTTCTCCTTTTTGGCCTGTATGTGGAGGTCCACAAACAAAGTACAATAAACTTTGGTTCTCCATTGAGATCGAAAACATATGTTCTGTTCCTCAGCAGAGCCCATATTATAAATAAATTGTAAATAGTATTTAGTTAGTTTTAGTGTTTAACTTAATTACATTTATTTTATTAATATTATTTTAATTGGAATTCAGTTATTTGAGAAGAAAAATATGTATTTATATATCGGTTCTGGCCCAATGCAAGGAAGCATGGTGCTGTTTTTGGTCCAAGGTAACTAAAACAAATAAAATGAAGATAATACTTGGTAATACTCAAACTCTACCGCCAATTATCGAAAATCATTGTGAACAATCCAGCATAACCTGACTCAGGATTGGACATACCAGATTAACACAAGCACCTTATTGAAAGAAATCCTTCACAGACATGTTATAGTTGTGAATGTACCCTGATGATGAGCATATCCTGGAATACTGTTCGCGTCTGGAATCATCAAGAACTTCTTTTGGCCTCCAGGGACAACATCAAGCCTTACTGCCAGAAAATTAGAAGAACTTGTTTAAGTTCCTAAAGGAGAACAACCTGTATTGAGAAATGTAACCACAAAATCCAGAAAACGGTGCCTCTAACCCTGGAGTTGTATACGGCACCTAAAAATTAAGCAAATAAACAATGAATATATTTGTGTGTTATTATTAAGTAATAGAGACAGTTGCTAAGGGTTGATAACCATCACTAAGGTGTCGTCTAGTAACAAGCCGATCATCTTCATTTTTAAATCAGTTTCTGCTCATTAGTGACCAAGATAGTTTGTTACCAACCCTATCTGCGTTCAGTTGGTGTTATTTTATTATACATTAAAGTATTTATTATACATAAGTGTATTAGTCAACATTAAAGTCCAGAACCAGACCTTTTCAATATGAGTGCAATATGAGTTGTTGCTAATTAGTCGGCTCGCATAATTCATTAAAATAACTAGACACTGTCTACACTCAATAAGTGCCATCTTGGCTTTTGAACTTTTCAAATGTTGATGAGCCAGTACACCAACTTTGGACCAGTTTAAGAGTTGCAGCGGTGTATATAGCTACAGAGTGACAACACACATCTCGGCAGCAAGCTGTATTCTTCTAATCTATCAGAGTGGACCAACCATTAGCCAGTATTTAACTAATTTTATTTTGTCTAAAAGACCTATTTATTTTACTTTTATTCATTGTTTTATTTATTTATTTTTAAGTTTTCAAATGTTAAATTAACCAAATAAATGTTTATATTCGAGACAGCTTGTTTTTTTTGTTTTTTTTGGTTTTGTTCTTTTAAAGCTTTCTAACAAAAAGACATAGTCAATTTGAGGTGGCTTTAACAGAACTAAAATTAAGATACAGTTGCGAAAACTGAAACTATTCTAATGTCAACAATTATTTCTTAATCATCTAATTTGATTTTTGAGAATTATAGCTATACCTAATAATAATTGCTTTTATTTCTTTTAATAAAATCATCATTCATGCTACTGTAGATTGCCCTGCAAGTTTCTGGAATATTTGACCCACTGCTTGAAGGGAAATCTCATTTCAATTGAAGGGGAAGGCTCATGAAAATTTCTAATCTTCCATGTTTCTCGCAGTTGTGAAGTGTCACAATAAGGTAATATTCGGCTGATTTTGATTTTCTTATGTATCTTGCTTTGGTATACGAGGTTTAAAAATTTCAAATGAATAATTAAAATCATTTTTAACTTATTTTTTCAGTCTGCTGGTGTACCTTAGGGTAGTAACCTTTGGTACTATACCCATATATATACATATTGTTGCATGATAGTTCAAGAAAAAAAACGCAATGAACAAAAACAAGCAAACAATTTTATTGTATTACTAAGTAACCAAAATATGTACACCAAGTCCATAATATTCACAACTCTCCTTTTTTTTCTTTTCACATTCCTCTCAAGAGAAACACCGTTAACGAACAGACCAATCAAATCGATCGGTTATCTATCTTTTTTCACCCCAAGGAGATAACCTCATTACATTGTCCTAGGGAAGAAGTCAATCAAGATAAACAATCTTCATATTCGCTCTTGGTGTACATTTTATGTGACAGACAAGGTCATTGATCTTGATCAGTATGGAGTAAGGACCTTCCCAATTTTTGCTTTGGAGATCTTCCTTTCTTTCTGGTAGGGTTGTAGAACTAGACATTTTCACCCTCTTCGAATGTTCCTCCTGCTACATTCAGGTCATAGGGTGTCTTCATTCGGTTGCTTTCCACGCGGATCTTATCTCGCACCTGAGAATGAATGGTTATAAACCTGTACCATAGCTCATTGGCGTTATCATTGATATCCGACTGTTCCTCTGGGTTTCCAAAGATTAGATCGCTGAGTAGATGAATCTCTCTTCCAAACAGAACACTAGCTGGGATCTGGCGAGTCATTTCATGAACGGCAGATCGGTACGTTATCAGTATCTACAGTAATTCTGGATATTACAGTCATTCTGTTGTTCATTGGCAAGTATCCTTAGAGGACTCACCAATGTTCTATTAAGTCTCTCGACCATACCATTCGACTGGGGTTATAGTGGTGTTGTCCTCGTCTTTCTTTTCCCCAGTCACAGACCTTCTTGATGAGATTCAAAGTTACATCCCTGGTCTAAATGTAATTCTAAGGGAATTCCAAACTGACTGAACATGTTTTCTGTGAGGACTTTGGCAAGCGTTGATGCTTCCTGATTTGGTAGAGTGTAGGCTGCTGTCCACTTCCTGAAGTAGTCTCCAGCAACCAGTATATACCGGTTTCCCCTCTTAGACATTGGGAAGGGTTCAGATATGTCGATCGCAATCCTCTCAAAAGGGGCTCTTACCTTATACTGCTTCATGAGTCCCAGATCCTTTGCTGGCTGCACACTTTGCACATCTCCGACATACACCAGCTACATCTTGGTGGTAACTTATCCAATAGAACCTCCACTGCAGCTTCTCTAACATCTTCTGTACTCTGTAGACAAAGATGTCCATTTGTTCGCAGGCTGGATAATAATCTTCATGTATTGTACCGACTCTTTCCTTTCGGCTCCATTGCAGTGTTTACAGTCTATTTTACAGGGTCTTCTTGAAAGAGCATCAGCATTGAAATGCAATCGACCTTTCCAATGTTCAATACTGAATTGATACTCCTAGAGTATTTCAATCTATGGGGCCACCTGCCCTTCAGGGTTTTTAATATTCAACAGCCATGTCAACAAAGCATGATTGGTTTGGAGAAGGAAAAGTTGTTCAAACAGCTACTTGTGAAAGTGCTCTAGAGTCTTAACGATTGCCAAGAGCTCTATAGCAATCGCCAAGAGCACCTTGTTACGCAGTAGTTCTTTTCCAGTTTGGAGAGTGCCTTTGAGAAGTATTCGATAACTTTTTTTTGTCCTTCTTGAATCTGCAACAATATCACTCCGATTCCAACATTGCTAGCATCAGTGTCCACAATAAACTGGCAACCTCATTCTGGATATGCTAAAATAGGAGCAGAACACAATGCCTCTTTAAGTCAGTCAATTGATGAAGCGGTCGGGCTATGTCAGCGAATCCTTGGATGAACCTCCTATAGAGCCTTATGAAGTTTCTGACTTCATGTTTGCTTTTGGAATTGGCCACGTCCTCACGGCTTTGATTTTCTCAGGATCTACTAGAATTCCTTCTGAGGTAATGATGTATCCAAGGTACTGAACTTTCTTTTTGAACATGTGGCATTTCTTTAGGTTAAGCTTAAGATTAGCATTGGACAGCTTCTGGAATATTTCCTCCAGATGGTTTACGTGTTCGTACGTCTTAGTAGCCTCCGGAGTGATTGGACATCTTGCTGGCTGTCCATGGCCTCCAGCTTCTTTATTAATCTATCAAGCTTATCTTCTAAGCTGTTGGTGTTGTTTCCAACATGTTTCCTGCTCCTGCCAAACGTGAGTCTGCTGCAGTTGTGGTCGACCCTTTTACAAGCTTTTCTAGACCACTTTGAAATCTAGATTTCTTGTTGAGGTTTCACCAATGGTTTTCGGTCTTGATAGTTTCAGACTTTGTTGAAGGTCAAGATCACGGATCTATCAGTAAAAACATCAACAGCCATGTCCTCTGAAACTATAGTATACGCCAGCCTAACCAGTCTAGAAACCTTGGCACTAAACTGTTGCAGTGATATCTGCTTCTTGAGGAATCTTGTTTCCTCATCCAGAACTGCGTCCTGTGCAGCTGCTCCAGGTGATGGTCACCAAATCTTCTCTTGAGTTGGTCGCACAAATAGTTGAAGTCGTTCTTGCATTCCTCAGGTATGCCCTGCAAAACATCTAGAGCTTCTCCTCCCAATGAAACGATTGGGAAATTTGCTTTTTCCTGGTCACTCTAACCATTTGTTGTGGATGCTGCTGAAAATTGCCACCGATACGTTGCCCAAGGTTGGAGGCTTGATCCTAGCTGTGGTTCTTGAGGAATATATTTCCATTTTATGAGCGTCCTTCCCTGGTGTGAATGACGTGTCCAAGGTGGATCCTACGATTTTAAAAACTTTGATTTCTTGTCTCAAGGAGTCCACTTCCCCTTCAAGCCTTCTAATATAACATTCTATTTTATCTTTATTTTCTTCGAGGCGCTTGTCTACAATTTTTATCTGGTTTACTAATTTTGTGTCCAAATTATTCAGATATTTTTCCACATTATCGACCTGCATTTTCATGTTTTCCAAATCTTTTTCCAGATTTTGAAACTTGGTTGTGAGGGTTTCCTTAACTTCATCCTGGCCAGTTTTCATTTTGCCCATTGTAGATTTTATTTCCTTAATTAATGTCAACAGGTCTTCCATTTTTGCTGTCTGACTTTGTGTTGAAATTGGCATAAACCTCCTCTTTCTAATTAATAACTCACGTATTTTTGTTTTCTAACATGTCACTTAATACCTGCTATAAATTACAAAAAAAAACTTTTATTGTTTTTGTTTTGTGTTTCTCTCTTACCCATTACAATGTTTTCAGCTGGCATCCTAACACTCCTCACTATGTATGCTGATGACACATGTCTGTTGGCAGTGAATAATGACCCTTTCACTGTATCACAAACTCTCCAATCCCACATCACTATCCTTGAAGAATGGTGCCAAAATTGGAGGATTAAAATAAATCCCACTAAACCGCATTTACTCTTCGTCATAAACCCATGACTTCCTGCTCCACAGTATCTTTTAATAATACCCCACTCATTCCAGTCGAATAGATCCATTACTTAGGACTACATCTGGACAAACGACTGACACGGAATCCTCATACAAGACTGAAAAGACAGAAAACTATTCGTTGATTCCGTTTATTACAACATTTGCTAGACAAACAGTTTAAACTACCAATCCATTACAAAAGACTGAAAAGACAAAATCTACATGACTGTAATTAGGCCTATCTGGGTTTACGGCTCCACTAAACCATTGAATTCCTCTTGTATCCAGTCCTTACAGTCCAAAATCCTTAATGCTTGCTCCTTATTTTGTCACAAATCACGTCATCCATCAGAATCTCAATGCTATGCAGGACCTATGTTGCAGATTTGGCCAAAACCAGATACCAATCCTTCCATGATAAACTTCCCAACCACCCAAACCCGCCTATTTTTAAACTCGGTTTTCCTCCATTACCTGATAATCCACTTAGGCGTCTGAAAAAAAGATGGCCCCGAGATCTTTTTCTCTAGTAAAGTTATTGGAGTTCTATCAATGGGTAGATTCTCCACATGTTTGTATCATGTAATTTTATATCTAATAGCAAATTTAATAGTCGTGTATAATTGTATACAGTTGCAAATAACAATAAATAAATCATTAAAAAAAAAATTATTTTGATGATCCTAAACACTGCTTTCCCTGAGATGATTTAAAAGATTAATGTGATACCACTGCTTATTACACTCACATTTTTTTTTTCTCTTAAATAAAAACCAACTCTTCCAAAACACTGATTTCAGCTGGAACCTTTAACCCTTATCGGCGACATTGAGAGCAGTTGAGTATGTAATCATGTAAAACAATTACATTTTTTTAAATAAAACAGGAACAGTATTCTGTTAAAGTAAAAAATTACTGGTTTTTTAAATTTATTTGTTATTAGGTTTATGAAAAAAAAATTTATTACTCTGGGCCAATGATCTTGGTTCCCACGTGTGGAGCCTATTTAAGACATGGGGTCACAATCCTCTAGGAAAACTTTTAGTTCTATTATACATCACATGGGAATAGTACCTTTGGGCCAAAATGTTGAAGAATTCAGTATTAAAGCAGGTTCCATATTATCTACCACCCTCTCTGATTGTTGTAAGTAACAATTATACCTTGACTTTTTTTATTAAAAAGAAGAAGTTTAATGTAAAAATCATTTTCAAAAACCTAATATGTAGATTAAATTAAATGAACAAAGCTTACTTATTATATATTTTTGTTTAATATAAATGCATAACACATATATCAGAACATATTTGTTTATTATCTAACTAGGTTTTTGAATGATTTTTGATTAAAGCAATTAAAGCATACATACTAGACATAGACATATTTTACATAGGTATATGTATTTATTTTTAAATTCCAACTAATCTAAATTTTTTGTAGTCCAAACTGGATCTTACAATCTTACTTATTCCAGATAACCGAGACTTCACTGTAGTCTTTTATAACCCTTGGTATGCTAAAATAACGCTTCCTAGATGGCCTTGCTTTCATCAGCTAGCTACCATGGCTTTTGCTTACTCCCATCGTACAGATATGGCCATAATATTTCCACTGGTTTTCTTAATTTACATAAATGACAAACCTCTCTTCCGGTGTGGTATGGATGCTTTTATTTATTAAAAAGTTCCAGCTGACTTTTCCAAGCATTTTCCTTGGGTATATTATGTCTACTGATAATGACAGGTAATAGAGTTGTCTAAAACAGTAGTTCTCAACCAGGCTGCTCCAAGCATTAGCGAGGGGTGCCATAATCGAATGACAATTTTTTATTATATTATATAAAAATAAAGAAAAGAAAAAAATTAGAATTGCAAATATGCAATGCATTCAATTAATTATATTGCACTGATTTTCCTACTTATTTAAATGCTCTAAGGATAATTGAGCCAAAAAGACAAGAAGGGTGTCGTGATATTTTTCTAGCTCAACAAGGATGCCTCAAAAAATTTTCAGCTCAACATCGGTGCCATGGTGAAAAATGTTTGTAACTGCTGACAAAAAAAAAAAATTAAAATTATATAAATTGGTTGTCAGGTAAGTAGTGTCCAATGGCAATAAAATTTGGTTCTTGCCCGAAGAAAAATACCATAGATTGAAAATGTTTGAAAGAAAGATTATAAGAAGGATTTACAGAGCAACACGAGTTAATATAAAATGGAAAAATTAAGAGTAACACTGAGATTGTGACTATGTTACAGAATGATAATATTGTTAATTTTATCTTAGCAAGTAAGCTAAGATAGGTAGGACACATTAGAATGGAGGGTGAAAGAGTACAGATGTAAATGTTGGTGGCAAAGACCGAGAAGCAGATGAAAGCATGAAGTTTTAGCTTTGTCTCTGTTCAATTCCTGTCAGCTTGTTAGTGTTGATGATATTTGAAAAAAGACTCTGTTGACTCTCTTCTTGGGCCATGTTAAATGCAATTTTTAAGTTCAAGAAACCCAGATTTACTGTCTTAGCTCTGTCTAATGTTTTTATGATTATCATAAGAATATATTTGTTCTCTTTGCTGTCTCCTTAACCTAAATACGGAAGCTCTTATGGCCTAACACAATGGGGGGAGAAGGCAGGTAGTGTCCTAGAAGGCCCAGTTCAGGATATTGTGTCAGTTAATATTAATTCAGTTTAGAAGGCAACCTACAAGAAGTCTCATTTCAGCAGTTTTATTACTTTTTTATTTATCCTATATTTTACAATTGAAGGGCGCTGTCTTGAAATACTTGAAAGAAAAAACTTTATTTTTTCAAAGTTGAGTAATCAGTGCCATCTAATTGAGCTAAATAAAAGCTTTCCATGCAGCTAGTCATTCATTTGAGTCCTTGGTATTAAAAGAAACTTACATGCAGTAGTGTGGAAGAGAAAGAGGTGGGTTAGTAGAAAAAAAATGTAAGGAGCGCTCTTTAAAGACTTAAATCGAACCTTGTTAAACGCACTGTAAAGCAATTTATTTATTATCTTCTTAATTGTAGCATTTCCTACGACATGAGTAAAAATTAGTCCACAAAATGTTGATTTCTCATTATTTCAAAGAAAAAAAAAATATCTGAGTTGAAAATACTTTATTTCTGGAAAACATTGAACATAAAGAGCTCTATGAGATTTCAAATTTGGGCTTTTTAAATTTACTACTACTCATTATTAGTATGGTACTAATAAAATATAACTCATTTATTTATTTTTATTCTATTATAAAACCAATATTCAAACCAAAAACTAAGAATGTGTTTTTTAGATGATTTGGGCTAATACACAGTATGTTGGATGTGGACTGACATATTATGAGGATTTTGAACGCGAACCAAACAAACCATATCATTCTTTCTTAGTGTGTGATTATTATCCAACGTACGTAAGGATAGTAATTATATATTTCTTTTGTATTTTTTAAAAGAAACATATAAAATAACTTTCAAATGTCCAATATATACAAGAAAAAGAAAACTCTCCTAGGACAATTTCAGGCTACTAGTTCTATAGTTACCTACTAGATCATGCCTGTTGAAATAAAAAAAAAAAAAAAATTGGTTTATGGGAAAGAAAAAATAACCTAACCACAGGGTAACCCTAAAATAGTCCTATTCTACCATTGCAGCGAATTCCTTGTTCTCCTAATGAAAATCAAGAGTTATGGTTCTGAACTTACCTAGAGAAAGCCAATGCCTCCTTTAGATAGAGTATCAACTACCTCATTACCTTTAGTTCCTGGGTGATTGACGACCCACTACCTGTTATAGACTTCTAGAGTGCCTATAACTGTTTTAAAGGTTTAAATTATATGCAGCCCTCTATTATCCAGGGATCCCTCTAAAACTAGTGTAAGTCATGATTTGGATGACAATGGATGATGCTCACTGCGTAGTCCAAGTGCAGTCAGAATGTGACCCCCAGAACCGAGAGTGTCCTCAGGGTTAGTTTCCACAGGAGGTGTTATGTAGGGTAGACTTGCCTGCCTACTGATAAACTTGGTCCTGGAAAAGGTGTGATTCGGGAATTCTGATTAGTGACACCATTTTACAATTTGCTACAGGCTGATGCAAATACTTGGTTTTAAGGACAACATAGACCTAGTTGATCTTTCAAGTCCCTTGAAAAAGCATTTTAAAGTTGGCCAAAGCACCGGACACTACGGAAATGAGTGTTAATCAGGAGAAGACCAAGTAGATCCATGCTAGACCTTAATCTGAATTGGATGTTTGAGAACTAGTGGATGAGAATTGAAACAGGAACAGGAAGATCTACAATATGTATAGTGATATAGATGTAATGAGACACGTTAACACTTTGCAGGAGGCCCCCCTGGAAAACTACTTAAAAGCATGATTTTTTTAAAAATATATTTTCCTTCTTTTAATTTTAATAAGTCTTATATAATTTAATATTTAGCAAAGTAAAGTTTAAATATCTTTCTTTTAACAATGACGACAATTGTCGTCACCTGCGAATGCCACTGAATCTAAGTACATAATCAGCTGATGCATGAATTATTTTGTGGGTTTTTAAACTGAATTAATAAATAAGGGCTCTAGAAATTTGCTGTATATTTCCAAGTTTTCTATAAAATATTTAGACAGCATGAAATAACCCAAAACAATGTAAGAAAAAATATTTTTTTAAGTAAAAAAAAACTTTAAAAAAATCTTATTAGAAGTGCATAAAATAAAATAATACATAAGTAAATAAGTTTGTGTTCTTAAAAAAAATTAATTTGAAGGAGTATAAAAATCCTTAATGCTGGCAGTGCCATGAATGATCATAGTTGGTGGAAGCTATGTGGGACAAAACGAAGTGAAAAGATTCTATTTATCCATTTAAAACTTCTTTTTATGAAAGAAGTCACTGATGAGAATTTCATTTGAGATTGAGATTACTGTTAAACGACAAAATTCGCTTTTAATATTATAATTAAATGATTAGTATTATCTATAACTTAATAACAATATGAACATTGATATCAACTTTTTTTTTCTGCAATGAACAGAGGAAATATTGAAGGTGAAGATATTTATACTAAACATGATGGAACCGATAAATGTGAATATGAAGTTGGAGTTATTTCTAAACACTATGCAGGCCTTTGTGGTAATGAAAATTCTATTTCAATAATCTATGATAAATAGTTTTCGTGACATTAATAGGCTTTATATAACTGTTGATTGTCACTAATGTCCTTGTGCATTAAAAAAAAATTGGTGTTTAAACTGCATTTTTATTTATCTCTTTTGACTATAAAATTGTAGTCATTTATTAAACAATGTACTGATAATTTTTATTACTCTGAAAAATTGTTAGAAATAAAATCTGATCACACTACTTTCATTTAATAATAATAATAATACTTTATTTATTCTGGGACGAGTCCCTTTAGAATAATACAGAGAAATCAATAGATGAGGGCTGAGGAGCCTCAGAAATACTTAAACAAAAAATACTAAGAAATATAAACAGTCATAATAAAAAAAATCATCATAGGTTACTTTCTCACTTTTATCAATTGAACAATAAAATAAAATAAAAAATGAATAAATAAAAAAGAGAAAAGAAAACGATGTAAAAATAATTAAGAATGATATAATAGTTTACATACATATTTACAATTATATTAATTTACAATTTTATGGGGTCTGAATGTATAGAAAATGATTGAACAGGCTCATCATTAAATGAGGATTGTTTCTATTACTCTTGTTTATATAATTTAATTTCATTGTTTATAATGTCTTGTTTTTGTCATGAAAAACAGTATTAAATTTAGTGACATGGTAACTTTAATTTTTACTTTAACAATGTTTACAGCTCATGATACAATCCATGCCAGACTGGGGGATACATGCTCTTCTCAAGGTAATATTTTATGTTCATTAATTTTTATTACAGTTTATGTTTCCAGTATATCTGAATTATAGGTTATCAAGATATTAGTCAAAATGACTTTTAAAAACAAAGTTATACATTTTTTAAAGTTACTTTTTATACTTATTACAATATTTTATGATATTATGTTAGTAATTAGAGAATATGTTGAAATAAGGGATTGCCTGGGAGAGTTTGAACTCTTACTATTTTGTGGCAAAAAATATTTTATTTATTCTGTAACTGAATTCTTTGATGCTAATTTGTTTTAAGATATGATTTACCTGTCTGATTAGAAATTGCAATTATTATATTGACTTTTTTTGTATATATATATTTTCACATTGTTTTTATTTTATATTAGAATATTTAATAATAATATGATATCGATCTATCTTGTTTCTGATTAGAAATGAATCGTTAATTCTATTAATGTTCTGTATATCCAAATTTTACTGATAATAGGTTTTTAAATAAATAAAGGATGCATCTGACTACAAATTTTTTATTATATTTATGAAATATACAAAAAAATTAAATTATAATAACCTTCAATAATTATAAAATCAATTAGATTTATAAAAATTTATATTTTTTTGACTTCTTTACATACAGAATCTCCCATGCGGAGACTTGCTTTTTCATTCTGCCAGTTGTTCATTTTGTGATACGATTGTTGATTCAACACCTTTGCTCAGATTAAGTGCTGTTAAACCAGAGTTCATCCTTGTGATGGCGAGATAAACCTCTGTTGTTTTTGAGAGAAAGTATTGGCTTAGGGTCTTTTGCTGTATGCGGCAAGCTTCTTCAATATTTAGCAAACCACTCCTATTTTCTAGGTAAATACAGATGAGCTTTAGAGGATATTGGGTGGTGGTTCCGTTCTTGTGTCAGAGTTGTTCGTACAAGGCGATCCAATCCATGTCTTGTATTTGACCATTGCACTATGCCGAAGCTATAACTAAGAGCTGGTATAGCCCAGGTGTTGATGGCCTTGATTTTTTGTTTCTCAGTTAGTTGGGTTTTGAGCACTTTTCGTAGCCTAATTTTGAGCATTGTTAATAATTCTTGTTGCATATCTTTTTGGGATATTTTAAGGTGCTGTTGCATGCCCAAATATTTATATAATTTATTAGTTTCAAGTTCCTTTATGTGCACTTCTTCATTAACCAGAATGTTCTGTTTACTAAGCACTTTTCCCTTGGTTACATGGAGCATTGCACATTTATCAAGGCCAAATGACATTCCTATGTCTCTTATAAAAGATGAAACAGCTTCAACCATATTTTGTAGTTGTTCTTTCGTGTATAGTTTGAGGTCATCCATGTACCAGCTGTGGCTGACTGTGGTCCCTTCATCGTTGATGACAAGTTTACATACCTCCTTCTTCTTTCTAAGAATCCTGCTTAATGGAAATAGCGTCATGCAGAACCGAATTGGGCTTTATTATTATTATTAATTTAAGAAGAATCCATCCAAGCATTCGAACACTGCAAAACTGCCATTCAGAATGCTGTAGTGCTAGGACATCCTACAGAGAACGCTCATCTAGTCTTAGTATGCAACACCTCCAGTAACGCCATGGGAGCAGTTTTACAGCAGAAAGATGGTAACGTTTGGCTACCTCTCGGATTTTTCTCTAAGGCATTCACCCCAGTGCAGAAGAAATATGCCACATATGATAGGGAGCTCTTGGCAATCCACGTGGTACTTTTAACATTGTAGGTTGACATCTCTGTCTCTTGATAGCAAATGTGCAGGACGGTCCGTAAATATTCATTTAGTTTCAATTTAAAGTTTCACCCTAAATAATCTTCAAAATTGGTTGCAAGGTTATTCTCTCTGTATCCTGTCAGTTCAAAACATGAGATGTTTATTGAATGCCAGTGTAAACCAAGGTTCTTATGGTGAGGTGATGAAGTGGTGATACTGGTCTCAGTGGTGGCCATGTTCCTTTGATTTTCATATTGGTACAGATAGTTTTGTTAATGCAATCTCATATTTGAAGAAGTCTAGGTTGGTGTAAATGTCTATAGGTGATTGAAGCCTTTATCACATTCCAGTGAGGTACAATTAGGGGACGTAAAGCAAGAACTACTATAGTCAATTTGTAAAACTAACCATTTAACAGGTGACCATGAATAGATACCTTGAGGTGACTGTAATATTGTTTTACTTTACCATTAGTGGCAGTTTGGTAGGCTGTTATAAAGTGCTGAATACCAAGAAAACATATTAGAAGAGAAATAATCTAGTGCAATGTGTGCATCACACAATATTTCCTTCCCCCTTACTTTGAATTGCAATTAATCCTCACTTGTTTTAGAATGGATATTTCTATATTATCATTCTGACAACTCTTTCCTGTACTTATTTTCCAAATAAGCCTTTCAGTTGACGGGTTAACTCCAATCCAAGAGTTATGATAAAAAAGTGGGCTCTCTCACTTTTCTTTCATATCACTTTCCCCTTAGTTTTTGTAGGAAATAAAATTTTTTATCAACCCATTCTATGTGAAATGCATATTAAAAATTTTTGAAGACAGGTATTTCCTGAAAAAAATAAATAAATAAATGTAACACTACTCTGTTCCTAATATTGACTTGTCTGAAGTAGTTTGATTTCTCTGTCCTAAAGATGACAATAAAAGAAAATGAAAACAATACAACTTTTTTATTTCTACTAATAAAATTTTATTGAAATTATAGGAACAATGGAATATTGATAAAATTTTCAAGTATTAATACACAAATAAAGAGATCTTATCTGAATTAAAAAAAAAAATAGGTACAACAATTATTTTTAACTAAAAAATAGCAACTATGAACACAAAATGGTAAGAATTCCAATTGTCCCATGTACAAATAGTGGTTCTGAAAATTGATATAATTTATCCTTCTTCTAGGCTCTACAGTCCACAATAGACTTTGGCCTTCTGGAATCTTTCATCCAGCATTCTAAGTACAAGAGGATAGTTGAATGCACAAGCAATTAGCCTTGTAGATATCTGAAAAATCTTGCCATCAGCAGAGAAAACAGTTAGTCTATGAAAGGGTCCTCACCAAAGTTCACCATTCATCCAACCACTTTCATAGACCTATTCCTCACCCTTTTGGATGATTTTCTATGATATTTCTTAAAACTCAAAACTAGTTTGTCTGCTCATGGAATTGCCAGGATATTTTAGAATAGTTCCTTTTTCTCCAGGAATCTTTAAAGTAAATTACAGAACGTACAAATCGAATGCAATGACATTTATGACAATTTTACCATAAACAGAGGGCTAACTAATGTACCATTTCAACATACAGGAAACTGTTCTAAAAAGTTAGCTGTCAATATTAGGAACAGATTGTCAACATTGGGAAACAGGTCATCAACTTAAGGTTCCAGTCATTATAAATAACTGTTATCAGGACAAATATATTCCTAATGAAAACCCCAACTCAAATTTTCATAAATAGCAGTCATTTTCTTAAAGTTGACACTATTGTAAAGGAAAGGAGCTATGGAGTTTATTGTGTTTCTAAAGTTGTCACCATCATTACCTGAAGATTTGTTTATTTCACACTTTGACAGTCCTAAATCCAAGTGTCATTGGCTTTACAAAATATCTCTTCAATAAATTCCATATACAGGTGATTGAAAGTAGGAATTAAGTAATCAGATTGTCTTTCAAGATCTTCACGATCAAGATTACCCTCTACTTCGGCAGGGATTTTTTCTCTCTTGAGGGAAATTTCTACTGGGGAATGGTCGTAACACTTCCACCACCATTCCGTTTATCAGCATGTTTGAAAAACCCGCCTTTTCCCCACCATTCAACTTCCTATTAACGAAGGCATTTGCCTCAGTTCATGTACGCTCCATTCTTGTTCAACATGAATGCTTTGTAAACGTTGGTGTTTGCTGAGGATGCGAAGTAAATCCCACAGATATTGTGGGAGTCACAAGCGGTATCTACGAAGAGCATTACCTCGACCTACTATAAAGACATTGAGTGATTCCAGCACATAAAATTTGTACATGTGGAATGTATCATACCCTGGCCCTGCATGGTGTAGGTCAGTGATCCCCAAAGTGTGCGCCGCGAAATTTGGTACCATGGAACTTTCTGATTTTTGGATATCAATAAAAGAGGAATATCTACTACTTAGTATTAAAGCTCTACGAATATTAATTCAACTTGCAACATCCTATTTGTCTGAAGCAGGGTTTGCTAAGGTCGCAGTAATAAAAAATAAGTAAATGTCGATGGAGCATTGCACATTTATCAAGGCCAAATGACATTCCTATGTCTCTTATAAAAGATGAAACAGCTTCAACCATATTTTGTAGTTGTTCTTTCGTGTATAGTTTGAGGTCATCCATGTACCAGCTGTGGCTGACTGTGGTCCCTTCATCGTTGATGACAAGTTTACATACCTCCTTCTTCTTTCTAAGAATCCTGCTTAATGGAAATAGCGTCATGCAGAACCGAATTGGGCTTTATTATTATTATTAATTTAAGAAGAATCCATCCAAGCATTCGAACACTGCAAAACTGCCATTCAGAATGCTGTAGTGCTAGGACATCCTACAGAGAACGCTCATCTAGTCTTAGTATGCAACACCTCCAGTAACGCCATGGGAGCAGTTTTACAGCAGAAAGATGGTAACGTTTGGCTACCTCTCGGATTTTTCTCTAAGGCATTCACCCCAGTGCAGAAGAAATATGCCACATATGATAGGGAGCTCTTGGCAATCCACCGAGCCATCAAGCATTTCAGGCATTACCTGGACGGGCGACATTTTGAGATATGGACGGACCACAAACCGTTGGAATATGCTTTCCATCAAAAGCTGGAGACAGCGACCCCCATACGGATTTGTCTGGTTAATTTCATTAGCCAGTTTACGACCAACATCCGCTATGTACCCGCGGAAGAGAACACCGTCGCCGATGCACTTTTGAGGGTCGAGGACATCGGGTTCACTGACGATTATGTACATATAGCGGCAGAACAACAGAAGGATCCAACTATTACAGAGCTACAGAAAATGATTCCGCCTTCAGCTTCAATGGATTCTTCCCGATACTGTAACGTCAGTCCTCTGTGAGATCTCCACTTCTCAGGCGCGGTCATACGTTCATAAGTCCATGCGAGAGGAAATCTTCCACCGCCTGCATGGGCTCAGCCACCCTGGTATGTGTACTATCTGACGATCATTGACTGATTCACCCATTGGCCTGAGGTGTACCCTCTGGAGGAGATAACAACTACCAAGGTAGCATCAGCGATTGTGGGTACATGGATCTCCCGCTATGGTACGCCAGCAAGGATAACCACTAACCAAGGGCGCCAGTTCAAGTCAGACATTTTCATAAATCTTACTCGTATATTAGGTATCCAGCATAACAGGACTACAGCATACCATCCTCAGTCCAATGAATGCGTGGAGCGGTGGTATAGGACCCTCAAGTGTCATGGGTGTGGTAAAGCTGGACACCTGGTAGCACAATGCCCCACACCGGAGGCACATGTTTTGAATGTGGGACTGAAGGACATATTGCCCAACAATGTCCCTATATGTGTCAGCGGAGAGAGCAAAATAAGCCTGAACCAATGGAGGGTTATGCTCAGAGATTATGGAGGAGGAGAATCTCTTGAAGTAACCTTTGGTTTATAATAAACTATTGTTTTACCAATCGTCTGTCTACTTTCTTCCGAACTACATGTATATACATATATATTCCCTTAAAACTAAATAAATAAAATATTTTAGAGGTAGTACTCAAAAATCAAACTAGTTTATTTAGAATATAGATTAATATTCTTTTGATAATGTGTAACTGTTACAAATTGAAAATTTATTTTAAAGACATTTTTTTATTATTCTTAATAAAACCCAATTTCAGGACTCAAAGAATCTGTTGCTGCTATCCTTGTCAGTTCTGCAATTGCCTGGTACAGTATCTTATAAGAATGATACAAATCAAACATAAAAAATTAAAGAAAGTTTTTATTTTAAATGTGGTTTATTATTTGGTTTAAAAATGCATACATATGTTATTATGTTAAAGTGAAATAACTCACAATTGACAACCAAGACATAATGTTTTATTTTATTCAAAGCACATTTTTAATATTAAAATTCCAAACAAAAGGTTAGCATAATATTCATGAGTCAAACTCATGTATAATATTATCATATACTCCTTCTCTAGTGATAAGTGAGAGATACTTTGAAGTCCGTTGTGTCTAGAACATGTGTATTTGTAGGTGGTACTTTTAACATTGTAGGTTGACATCTCTGTCTCTTGATAGCAAATGTGCAGGACGGTCCGTAAATATTCATTTAGTTTCAATTTAAAGTTTCACCCTAAATAATCTTCAAAATTGGTTGCAAGGTTATTCTCTCTGTATCCTGTCAGTTCAAAACATGAGATGTTTATTGAATGCCAGTGTAAACCAAGGTTCTTATGGTGAGGTGATGAAGTGGTGATACTGGTCTCAGTGGTGGCCATGTTCCTTTGATTTTCATATTGGTACAGATAGTTTTGTTAATGCAATCTCATATTTGAAGAAGTCTAGGTTGGTGTAAATGTCTATAGGTGATTGAAGCCTTTATCACATTCCAGTGAGGTACAATTAGGGGACGTAAAGCAAGAACTACTATAGTCAATTTGTAAAACTAACCATTTAACAGGTGACCATGAATAGATACCTTGAGGTGACTGTAATATTGTTTTACTTTACCATTAGTGGCAGTTTGGTAGGCTGTTATAAAGTGCTGAATACCAAGAAAACATATTAGAAGAGAAATAATCTAGTGCAATGTGTGCATCACACAATATTTCCTTCCCCCTTACTTTGAATTGCAATTAATCCTCACTTGTTTTAGAATGGATATTTCTATATTATCATTCTGACAACTCTTTCCTGTACTTATTTTCCAAATAAGCCTTTCAGTTGACGGGTTAACTCCAATCCAAGAGTTATGATAAAAAAGTGGGCTCTCTCACTTTTCTTTCATATCACTTTCCCCTTAGTTTTTGTAGGAAATAAAATTTTTTATCAACCCATTCTATGTGAAATGCATATTAAAAATTTTTGAAGACAGGTATTTCCTGAAAAAAATAAATAAATAAATGTAACACTACTCTGTTCCTAATATTGACTTGTCTGAAGTAGTTTGATTTCTCTGTCCTAAAGATGACAATAAAAGAAAATGAAAACAATACAACTTTTTTATTTCTACTAATAAAATTTTATTGAAATTATAGGAACAATGGAATATTGATAAAATTTTCAAGTATTAATACACAAATAAAGAGATCTTATCTGAATTAAAAAAAAAAATAGGTACAACAATTATTTTTAACTAAAAAATAGCAACTATGAACACAAAATGGTAAGAATTCCAATTGTCCCATGTACAAATAGTGGTTCTGAAAATTGATATAATTTATCCTTCTTCTAGGCTCTACAGTCCACAATAGACTTTGGCCTTCTGGAATCTTTCATCCAGCATTCTAAGTACAAGAGGATAGTTGAATGCACAAGCAATTAGCCTTGTAGATATCTGAAAAATCTTGCCATCAGCAGAGAAAACAGTTAGTCTATGAAAGGGTCCTCACCAAAGTTCACCATTCATCCAACCACTTTCATAGACCTATTCCTCACCCTTTTGGATGATTTTCTATGATATTTCTTAAAACTCAAAACTAGTTTGTCTGCTCATGGAATTGCCAGGATATTTTAGAATAGTTCCTTTTTCTCCAGGAATCTTTAAAGTAAATTACAGAACGTACAAATCGAATGCAATGACATTTATGACAATTTTACCATAAACAGAGGGCTAACTAATGTACCATTTCAACATACAGGAAACTGTTCTAAAAAGTTAGCTGTCAATATTAGGAACAGATTGTCAACATTGGGAAACAGGTCATCAACTTAAGGTTCCAGTCATTATAAATAACTGTTATCAGGACAAATATATTCCTAATGAAAACCCCAACTCAAATTTTCATAAATAGCAGTCATTTTCTTAAAGTTGACACTATTGTAAAGGAAAGGAGCTATGGAGTTTATTGTGTTTCTAAAGTTGTCACCATCATTACCTGAAGATTTGTTTATTTCACACTTTGACAGTCCTAAATCCAAGTGTCATTGGCTTTACAAAATATCTCTTCAATAAATTCCATATACAGGTGATTGAAAGTAGGAATTAAGTAATCAGATTGTCTTTCAAGATCTTCACGATCAAGATTACCCTCTACTTCGGCAGGGATTTTTTCTCTCTTGAGGGAAATTTCTACTGGGGAATGGTCGTAACACTTCCACCACCATTCCGTTTATCAGCATGTTTGAAAAACCCGCCTTTTCCCCACCATTCAACTTCCTATTAACGAAGGCATTTGCCTCAGTTCATGTACGCTCCATTCTTGTTCAACATGAATGCTTTGTAAACGTTGGTGTTTGCTGAGGATGCGAAGTAAATCCCACAGATATTGTGGGAGTCACA
>NW_027106613.1:254592-259110 GCF_000696795.3 Halyomorpha halys
GCGGTATCTACGAAGAGCATTACCTCGACCTACTATAAAGACATTGAGTGATTCCAGCACATAAAATTTGTACATGTGGAATGTATCATACCCTGGCCCTGCATGGTGTAGGTCAGTGATCCCCAAAGTGTGCGCCGCGAAATTTGGTACCATGGAACTTTCTGATTTTTGGATATCAATAAAAGAGGAATATCTACTACTTAGTATTAAAGCTCTACGAATATTAATTCAACTTGCAACATCCTATTTGTCTGAAGCAGGGTTTGCTAAGGTCGCAGTAATAAAAAATAAGTAAATGTCGATCGAAAATTCACGTTGAACAAGAAATGAGGGTCGATATAGCCAATTTTATTTCGAGATTTGAAAAATTGTGTTGTGAACATCAAGCCCACGCATCCCATTAATAATGTTAATCATCAATGGACGTTCAATATATTGTTTGTGAATTTAAAATTCGTGTTTAATTTACTTTTTAATTAACCTAACCACATGGTTATTGTCCAGTCTCAATATGGATATTACCGAAACAGTTGAAGTTAGATATTTTATATTATCCCAAGGAAAATAGTATCTGTTTTTAATATTTCCCTATTAAATAAATATTAAGGGCGCCGCGGAAAAAATCCGATTATTTAGGGTGCTGCAAACCGAAAAAGATCGGGAGCCTCTGGTGTAGGTAATAAATAAATGACTATATTGTTATTTAACAACAATTTGTTTCATTTCTATATATTTATTGAATCGTAAAATGGTTTTTAGATGCCGAAGATTTAGGATTGATCAGAATGGTGCTTGGCTTAAATGCGATTATGTCGTTAGTATGTGGACTAACACTTGGCTGAGTCAGACACATCTCTTGTTCAAAAAGGTGTGCTATTTTATCTCTCTATGGCTGGCTGTACCTTATCCTCGACAGTGTATCATCATGTCGCTTTTGAGTGTTTCATCCAAAACAGTGGTAGACTGGACCAATTTTTGTCAAGAGATTTGTCTGGACTCGATAGTGATGTTAGATGTTGATACCAGGGATAGTGGTGGAAATAGATGAGGGGAAGTTCGGAATACGGAAAAACATGATGGGGAGGAAAGTCAAAGGATCTTGGGAGAAATTAAAATAAGAACTTTTGAGGCGGTCTATGATCGTTTGGCTAAATCTATCTTGGAAGTTATCCTGCGCTGAATCGCCCCAGGGACTACCATCATTTCCAACCTGTGGAGAGGATACCATTCTCTTATCCACCACCAACAGTTTCAGCACCTAACAGTTATTCATAGCCACAATTTTTTAAACCCATATGATAAAAGAATTCATACCCAAAATATTGAGAGGATGTGTTCTAATATAACAAGATTTGGAAGGAACAAAGAGCACAACGCTGGATACTTAGCCGAGCTCTACTGGAAGACTAGGGTCGAGTTGAACTCCTACCTCTATCAATTCTTGATGGAGCTAGGTAGGCAATACGATTCATTCAGTAATTAAACAGTAAGAATTTCAATATTATTTGTTTAGTAATAATGTCAATATTAACTCCTTAGTAATGATAAGGACCTGAATTGATACTTTGCAGTGCTAAGGCAGTTAATAGTTGTGTTCATTCATTTTTTTTTTTTTTACAGAATGTCTAATGTTATATAATATAACCTTCTACATATTTCAATTCCAGATTTCAAACTCTGTCATCTTCCTTTACATCAGCCTGCATATATTTTTAGAATGAATGAATAACATATCAATTGAATATCACCAGTCAAAGCTTATCATCACTAGGCCATGAATCAGAGGTGATGATTTCAATATGATAAGGATCTGAGCTGATGCTTTGCATTACTAAAAAAGTTAACAGTTGGGTTCAATAAATTTTGTTCTCTGCATGCCTATGTTATATAATGTTCTAGGTATTTCCATTTCACATTTTCGATTCTGTCATCATGAGAAGGATATTTGAGCTCTAATAACTCCGTAGCAAACTTTGTAGCAAACTGAAGTATTGCTCATCAAACAAAACGTAATATTAAAGGAGCAAGAAAAAGTTCTTATTTGGAAACAATTTAAAGGAGACTAAAAGAAACAGTCTAATGAAGCCTACCCAATAAAATCAAAAGAATCTTCAAATTGATACCCAATGATTAGATCAAAGATTGAATGTCAAACCACAGTAATATACATGTGGGAAAAATGAGGACCTAAATATGTATAGAAATATATGATAATTAATTTATTTTTAATGTAGATTGATGTACTCTTGGTAAAATTTTCAAAGATTTTACTAGGAAAGTCGAAAATCCAGACAAAAATTGTAGTAAAAGTTCAATTTTCCCCCCAAAACAATTGTAGCGACGCCCTATATACACAATATAGGTAATATGATTATAAGTTATTTTTGAAAAACTAAAATTTGAGATATATATATATGTATCATTTGAATTAATAAAGATTCTAATAGAATATGCTGATTCACTGAAAGCTAACGTATTACACGTAGTATGTCTCGATGGTGTTTAATAGCTCACTTAACTATGCCAAAAATAGAAAATCTCAGGGTGAAATCTCGCTTCACAAGAAACATCTCCTTAGGAGGAATAGGTTTACAATTTACATAGTGGATCAGCACATTCTATTAATACATTTTTGGAAATGTATATTGCATTTTAATTCTCTTGTCTTCTCTGGATATCTCCTCCTTTCTATACACCATATCCATTAGTAGGATTCGGCGGCTAGTTATTCTCCGGGTTTACATACTCCTTCGTATCTACAGGAATAGTACCCGATAGAACTGAGTTACCTTCCTACAAGATCCGGCGGTTGGCTACTCTCCGGGCTTGCATTCCTCCTCCGTACCTACAGGAATAGTACCTTGTAGGACAGGGCTACCACGTTTAGAGAACTTACGGCTGGCACCCGTTAGTCTCATCCTGTCTAATCGCCTCCTAATCTTATCTAACCTGACCTTACCTAAGAAAGCACGCATTGTCGAGCCCTTCTGGTCGAGAGCACCTAACATTATCTGTTGGAGTCCGATCTAACACAACCATCGCGTAATCGTCTCCCTAAATTGTATGAGCCTGTTGCTTTTTCTATTTGAATAATGATATTCAAATAAAAAAAGCAACTGTCATTGATTTTAAGTGACGTAATATATCGCTATAAATTAAAAACATCCAAAAATAACATTTATGTGGTGATTTTTAATCTTTCTTCAAATAAATCAGAATTATTTCTTGAGAAAAATCAAAAATTTATATTAAATAATTAAAATAAAAATCCAGTCATATGTTGACTCTTTCCTCAAAGAAAAATAATTCTCAAATTCAAAACTAGAATATCAGGTTATCGTCGGTCGTAAACGTGACCAACGAAATTTTCATAGAGCATTACGATGAGAAACAATTTAAATTGAATAATTTTATGTTAATCAGAACTGTTAAACTTCAAGCGTCATAATCGTTATTTTCAAAATATCCATATAACGAGTAAGACGCAAATCTTTAGATAAAGAAAAGTCCTGGCCATGATTTGATCCCAGTCATAGCAATCAAAATGGTAACCAGGAAAGCTGTCGTTTTTATCACGTCAATTTTCAACAGTTGCCTTCGTACTCGATACTTCCCGGATACATGGAAGAAAGCCGAACTCATAGTAATTCACAAGCCTGGTAAGAACGCTAAACAAATCAGCAGCTATAGACCTATCAGTTTATTACCCATTTTTGGAAAATTACTGGAATCAGTTATAAAAAACATCTTAATTCTTTTTTTTCAAAGCATCGAAATAATTCCTGATTTTCAATTCGGTTTTCTATACAGTCATTCCACTTCTCACCAACTGGCAAGACTATCGGAATTTATAATCAGTGGATTCGAAAAAAAGAGACACACTCTGGTAGCGTTCTTAGATTTACAACAAGCATTCGATAAGGTCTGGCATCGAGGTCTCCTATATAAACTAAAGAAAGCAGGCACTCCAGAATACCTATGCAATATTCTGAGCTCATTCCTCAATGGTAGAACATTTCCAGTCAGAATTAATAGCAAAAATTCAACCCTTAGACAAATCAATGCCGGTACTCCACAAGGTTCAGTCCTTTATCCCATTTTGTTCAACTTTTACATTCACGACATCGTCCAGTTCCACACACATCTCCATAGCTATGTTTGCTGACGATACAGCTGTGTTCTCTCAACATGATGACATAATAATAGCTAGAAACACTTTGCAAATTCACCTTAATGATTTAGAACAATATTTCACTAAATGGATGATTAGCTTGAATATTGAAAAATGCAACTCAAAAGTTTTTACTCTTCGACGCCCACCGGATCTAATCCTCAAAGGTAAAAATGTGAAATGGAATCCTGCCAGTGAAACAGTAAGATACCTAGGAATTCACCTAGATCGCCGCCTTACCTGGAATCACCATATCAACATCAAACTTATGCAAGGTTAGCAATGCTATATCCTATCCTAAACCGGCATTCCAAACTAAAACCAGAAACAACTGTTCTTATATTTAA
>NW_027106613.1:259690-271422 GCF_000696795.3 Halyomorpha halys
TTTTTTGTTATTAATTTTACTTTCCTCTTTTATTAAGAAGCATTATTCTTATCTATTTATTTTATTTTATTTTAATAAGAACATTTTATATAGTTAAGGGTGTCATTTGTATGACTATACACCCTCATAATCAACTGTTAAAAAATATATATATAATATAAGTTATATCAACCATGTAAGGCCCACCAGGGCGATCTGGTGTAAAAAAAAAAACCCAAATCTTTCTTCGAGTCGATTTCATCTTCCTCTGTGTGCGAATCCCATTTTTAATCCTATTGAAGTAGTTTAGGAGGGAGGAGTGAATCGCTTTGACGTCGAGTCTCTCTCACATCGATTCCACCTCGCCCACGTGCGAAGTTCCTTTGCGAAAGTGTTTGACTAAGATGCACATAACATTTCTCAATATTATTGTATTGTATTTGAATTTTCTTCTGACTAGCTGAATGCTTCGCTATTGCTATATTTGAGGATGTATATAGATTTAATGAACCTAATTGATAGTTTGTTATAAATTTATGTATTTAGTTAAATTAAACTTACACATATACTTTATTATTGTGATTTGGTGATATAAATTGATCCAATATATTCGATGACATCCGTATTTAGCATCTCATGAAAGAAGAGTTGAAATAAATGGCATATCTGTTGGTACCATCGGTATACGCTGTAAATTTGAGGCTTATATTTAATGAATACAATCGATAGTATGTTAAATTTTATTATATTTTTTAGTTAAAATTAAGCATTTCGAAATACTGTATTATTATGTTTTGGTAACATAAATTAACCAATACATGCTATAAAGTTGCAATCATAATTTATAAAAAAAATACTAATAGCTTCAATATTACTCAACGAATCTACACCATACTTTGCTTTGGTTTAAGTAAAGATAATGATAATAAATAACATTAAGATTTAGTAACATATATAGTTTTGAAACAAAAACGTTCACTGTGCTTCAATATTAGTACTATATCCAAACAACTGAGACTGATTGGCATATCAAATTGGTAAAATATTTTTTGGGAGTTAAAAAAAGTCCACTAATTCATTTTATTATATTAAACTCTCAATTTTCTTCAAAATATTTTTTCTTCGGGGATTTCGTTATCTTTAAATGGAATATTTAAATCCCATATCGAAATGGAATATTTTGAAAAAAAAATAGAAAAGAACGTAAACAGATGGAATGACATATGGAAGTGTGGTAAACGATTTTTTAGCAGTGAAATTTGGTATTTTAAAAAAATAAATAAATAAACCTCCAAGTAAATCGGTCCAGTAATTCGTAAGTTCATTGTGGACAAATTTACAAAAATACCAAGTAATAACAAAACCTATCGCGGTCAAAGATTCAACAGCTCTCATTTATATATGGAGAAAAGAGAAGATGCTGTGATAAGACGGTAGCCATGGTTACGTATTTCGAAAACGACTAACTTTGCCGTATCATCGTTATTAATGGTCCGATTTTGGTGATTTTTTTTTTCTTTGAGGAAATTTTATTTTTCATGTTTATACTACCTAAAATATAAATAGTTTTTAAAGAAGAACTCTTCCTGTGCCTCGTATTTTTCAAAATATTGAAAAAATTCAGACGGAGTTACTATACAAATTGCATAAAAGATTTTTTAGGAGTGAAACAAAGTTGATATTAGTTTTCAGTACCTCGAGAAACCCTTATATTCGAATTTTCGGAAAATAAAAATTTTTAATCCGAAATTTTTGCCCTACATATCAGCCTCAGATTTCTTTTTAAAAATCTAAAAAATGGAAATAACTTCAATACTGCTCGACCTATCTACACCAAACTATGCAGGTTTTTAGGGATCTAGTAACTGCACTAAAAGGCATAAAGCGGGTCTAATTAAACAAATTAGAACCGGAGATATAAAATAAAACGTGAGAATTTTTTCCCCTCATTTGAAACCCGCATTTTCCCTCAAAAAAGCATCAAATATAACTTTTGTCGATTTCGGCTATAAGAGCAGACATTCAACTTTCCAACGGTTCTATTAACATGAATATCAGATATAAAGGTAGAGGAGTTATTAACGATTATATGAAAAATAGTCACCGGAGAAAAAAAAAAATGCACGGATGAAATCGAGGTGAAAAAGGAATTATTTTTTATTTCTTCCAAAAATGGTTTTTAGTACTTTGAGACAACCCTGAAAACGAATATGACTTTCTTTAAAAAAAAAAAAAAAAAAATTGGCTAACCTAATCTACCCCAGGCCTCACGCCTAACATTGTTTCATAACTTATTTTCTACTCAAAAATCTTCCCTCGGCAAAATGGAACTATATGTTCAAAAAAGCAAAAAGCCCCACGTAAATCGGTCCAGTAATAACCAATTCTATCGAGGACAAAGATTCAACAGCTCTCTTTTATATATAGAGAGAGATAAACGTATTCTGTATATAACCAAACTTATTTCATTTGTTAAAAACTAAATTAACATCTGTGTAAATTATCTGTTAAAAATAAAATTTAAACACATGTGTAATTAATTTGTTTTTATCTATATTATCTTCTACTAATCTATGTAGGAATAATAGATTTTAATGTTCCATTATCATCAGAAATGATTCTATATTTGTTTTTTGCTGTTACAATGATGGCCCTCTCTATTGAAACCTGCAAAATCCTTAGTGAGTTTTTTGTACATAATAGAACTTAAAGCATTATTATAAGACCTTGTTTTATTCATAATAAATTACGAAACTGTTTTTATTCACATTTATTAAGACCATCATAACATTCCTATTCAATTGTTTATATATATCCTCCCCATGTCTATCTTTATCAAACATATGGTATTGTAACTTTATATCTCCCCCCCCCTTAAAGAAAATTTAGATGCAATTAATAAAACTAACACTCAAATTCCAAATAATTGAAATGAAACTATTCTAAACACTACATTATACTAAATTTTAATAATATCCCAATCTTCTTGTGTAATAATGTCCTGTTCTGTCCCAGTCTAAAGTATTATACGATTATTATTTTTGTTATTTTATTCAATTTAAAAGAGAAATACTTACATAGTACGATTAAAAAAATAAGGTTATAATATAATTTAAACAATACTTTTTCAAATTATATTTCCATATGTTTATTCCAATTATCTACATTTTATTTTATAAATTGCGTTGATCATACCACATTTTAAAATAAGTTGTCAGCTGTTTAAATATTACCTACTAATTAATAATAATACCTGCTTATGATATATTATATAATAATAATCTTTATTTATTCTGGGATTGATCCCTTTAGAATAATTTATAGGCGTCAAAATTAGGCTTTAGAGCCTTACAGTAAATTACACAATTAAACTAAAAAATAATAAATGAAGAGATATAATTTCTGCTAGTGTACATATTTACAATTATAAACGAAGATCTAAGACAGAAAATATATAAAGCTTTTTTAAAACTTTCAATTGTTATTCTTCCGCAATTGGGTGGACAGAAGGTAGTCGAAGATACGGGATTTAAAGATTGGAAGGGTGTTAGAACTACGAATAAAGGAGGGAATAGAATTCCACAGAGAAAATGAACGGGTGAGGAATGATCTACCAAAGGCTGCTTCCATGGGCAGTTACATATAAGTCTGAAGGCCGTGAGCGAGAATGCACTGAGGACTTAAATTGAAGGATATCTGAAATGTACCGCCCATCGTATGGGATTGGATAACTTGATAGAGAAAGGAAGCAAGGAAATATTTACGACGGAAGGAGGGGCAAAGCCACTTCAACTCTTCATAAAATCGGGTGACAGAGGCGTCCCTGGGGACCCCAAAGATGAATCGTACAAAGCAATTATTTAGCCGTTTTAATTTTGCTTCGAAATCCCCAGAGACACCCTCGTAAACCACACCGCAATAGTCTAAGTGGGGGAATATTAAAGAAGTAACCAGGAGTAGGTGACAAGATAATTTAAACGTTTCAGGGTGGTACAGGTACGACGGGAAATATCGGAGACGTGGTTTTTCCTGGAGAGAGTTTGGTCTATAGTGACACCAAGGTTTTTGACGTATGGATGGAATTGTATTGGATTGTAGTTTAGGAATAAGGTATACAACATATTATATATATATACATAACAAATATTCAACATACTATTATTGATAAATGGGTTTTCGAGGCGTTAAGGGCCAAAATACGTCCAACTTATGTATGTATTTATAGTCCATTAAGAGAAGATATGGAAAAACCATGAACTGTACTCTCTATTTAAGGAACAGATGCTAAAATGATAAAGCTTCGATGGGCGGACCATATTGGAATGATGGATGCTCAAGAGATTCTAAGGAAACTTCTCGATGAACAACTACACGGAACACTACCGAGCGGCTATCCCAAACTAGGATGTGCTGCTGTGCAAGAAGTACACTGATAATTTTTATAAAGCAGTGAAACTGATTTGTATGACTATCAGAAATTTATTTCCGTGTTGAGTGTGGTAGAAAATATTTTATCAACGATTAGTCAATTTGGATTCCTCACTGTATATAGTTTTCATTAAAGTTATAAAAAACTGAGGTGTAATTACTGATTCTTTTCTCTTCTTGGGATCGCACTTACAAGACTTAACTAGTCGCGGTCTTGCTGATAAGACTGAGTAACTTATGTTCTTATTAGTCTCATAGACATGCTATTATTACTTTATTAGATAAGGCCTATAAGTTGAAAGGTCTTAATGACACTAATCCTCTTTACTAATTTCATGATTTTTTCTAAGTGTTTATAAAACATTGGATATAGTTTATAATATTTACTTTAAATAGTAATCTTTACCGTTCTGCGGGTCGAAGTCGAGTGTTGCAATCTAACTAAAGCAATAATAATATTAAATATCAACCAAAATTCTTTAAAAAAACTTATGAATCACATTAATTCCACATTTTTTTTAATGTAAAATTATATAACAATCTATTATTCTTTGAATCTATAATAGTAGTAATAAAACTAGCATGTTTTGTACACAAGTACCATTTTTGGAAAACTAGGCATTTGATTCTCAAGTTTTGATATTGTTATCATATATAAAATATCGACATATTTCTCAAAAAGAACATAGATAATGTTTCAACATCCCTACAATAGGGAAGTTGCAGTAACAATAAATATTCCTTTCGATGCAGTACTAGTCAAGTATCGACACTCAATAGTATGGATCGATGGATCGATACTTGAGACTTGTAACGTTTGCCGCTTGAAATAAGTCCAAAATACCTACAAATGCTTGGTAAATAAAGGAAGTTACAAATTTTGGTCTTAGAAAACATCGGCCATAATGTCTAATTATGATAATAAAATGCCTCTAATAATGTATAAATTATTAAGTAACAGAAGTTACTATCTGAAAAGAGTAGATATTAGTCTAGAAGTATAATCTTTAATTGAAATATTTCTGGAGTATTCTAAATATGGTTTATCTAAAGATCCTAGCCATTAAGTGATATAATTAAAAGGTCATCTGTGTTGAGTTTTAACTGTTGTCTGTTAAGTGAGTTGTTAAATTTTCTTTTCCCCATTACTGCTTGGAATCAAAATACTTTTTATAAGACTAGATATTTTCACTTAGTAAATGGGAAAAATAATGGACTTAAAGTCATGTTCATACTCTGTCAGATAATGATTTCTTCTTAGAAGTCCTATTCTCACATTACTTGTAGTGAATACTAAATTGCTCTTAAATGTTTCAGAAAGCAAGCCTTTTACATGTAAAGAAATTGTGGATTCTCTGAAGTACCACAATAAAATGAGAAACAAAGTCGCACTTGGAAAAACAAAATTAAAAGGAGCTAAAAACATGTGGCAACTTGTAAGTCCAGAGGCTGACCTCTTATTTTTTGTTTAATAGGAAACTGTTCTTATTAATTACATGAATTTCAAGAATGACTTGTTATTACACTGATAGTGATGAAAGATTATAGTTAAATATTGGAAATGTACATAGATAATTAAAAAATTTACTAGCTTCTGATGTTCAGATATCTCTGACAAGTTTCTGGTACTCCATAGCTGTGATTTTTGTTAAAAGGAGGAAATGGAATTTCGTACATAACTAAGAATTACTCTCATGTTTTATAACCCAAAACCTATCTAACATATATTAAATTTTATTTTTTATTTTCTTCAACCAAATATTGTATGGTATTCCTTTATTGCACATGCTAGTAATGAATTACTAGAAAAATATGGTTTTCATAAGTCTATCCTTGTCAGTTTTAAGCTTAAATACTCACAGTCTTAAACCTTCAGCGCTGAAGAAGCTCTGTAAAGTGGGACGAAACCTAGGTTACCATTAAATAGTTTTTTTACTATTTTGTACTTTTATTGACCATCACCTGGACTATCTTCCTATGATTTAAGTTGTGAATAATTTTAGCAAATACAAAAATTAATAAATAAATGGGATTTTATAAATCTATTTTTAAAATAATAGTGTAATATTCATTTTTTCTACCCTTCTTTAAAAATATTGAAACAGCACCTTAGTTTCAACTTGATTTTGCTGTTGTTCTACCATTGTGGAAGTCCTTGTTTAATAGAAACAAGAAAATGAAGTAAGGGTTGTTATAGTTGTTGAATGAACAGTTCCATAATTGAATTAATAGAAACATTACAAATAATACTAATGGGTTTATTGAAACTCCATCAAAACACAAAATCAACTAATAAGTCATAATGACAACAGAACAAAACATTTCAAGAGACTTTAATTGTTGGTTTCCTCACAATTAGATACATACACTAGTCTGATACTATCACTCTCTGTAATAATATGAAGAGAAAGATCATATTAAAATTATTAACTTCATTATATACTGTTTAAAATTTCAGAAATGGGATAAGGAGATAGCAGATGTTTCACTTCAATCCAAATAGACGTAAGAAACATTCAGTTTTTCAGCCATAAGTAGTTATATACTATTCTTTATTAAGAAGAGGCAACTTTCACTTGCTATTTTCTTGTACAAAGCAAAACTATTAAGATGCTCTGTGAAGTGGGGGAAACGTAGGTTACCATTAAATAGTATTGTTGTTGATTGAACAGTTCTGTAAATGAAATAATAAAAACTTTAGAAATAATGATAATGGGTTAGTCGAAGCTCTATGAAAACACTATAGATCAACTAATAAGTCAAGAGACTTTAATTGTAGATTTCCTCGCAATAGGATACATATACTAGTCTGATATTATCACTCCCCGTAATAATGTTAAAAGAGAGATAATATTAAAATTATTAACTTCATTATATTCTGTTTAAAATTTCAGAAATGGGATAAGGAGATAGCAGATGTTTCACTTAAGCATTCCCAAAAATGCGAATTCAAACATAATCCAAATAGACGTAAGAAACACTCAGTTTTTCAGCCATAAGTAGTTATATACTATTCTTTATTTAGAGGAGACAACTTTCACTTGCTATTTTCATACACAAAGCAAAACTATTAAGATGCTTCTGACAATTGGACAACATAAATTTCTAAAGACAAATGGTGTTTCAAATGAGATATTTTACTCTTGCACCTCAATCTATCTGTCTTTGCTCCAATTAGGCAAAATCTACCCTGGTTAAAACTGTTAGGCGGTCATTGGGAAATGAAACTGATATCGTCCTGATCATAGATACAAAAAACAAGCTACAGCTAGCCCTTGAGGAATGGCCGGAAGTGCTTCTTTGCAAAAGAATGACTCAAATTTCCAAGAACTAGGTTTTAGTTATATCAAGCTGATCTGTAATGTTCAAAGCCTACCAGGTCTACTACCCTACTTGCGACAGGATAGTGTGGCTCAGACAGTAGGTAAAGAAACTACAAGGTACAAGTCCAAGCTTGAGTACCTTCCAACCCTCACGGAAGAAAAATCTGCGTTATGATGGACTTCCCCATGCCACTGCTACCAAAAATCAACAATTTATTTTTATTTTTCTTATTATACACTTAGTAGTGGGGATCTATTTAATTTTTGGAAACATAATTTCTTTTATATCTGAACTATGGTGCAGTCCAGCTCTCAGTTGAGCACTATATTTATAGGACTGCTCCTTATCTAACTGCATCCATCCGGTAGGATCAGCCCTTCTGGTCTTTGTGTCTTCACCTTCATCTTCTATCTGTGACTCGCCAATGCCGGGTAGTCGAGCCCATCCCAACATAAAGTGCGTCAGGTCCACCACCTCCTTCCACCCTATGGAGCCACCCAGCACTCAGTTGAGCACCATATACATGAGGCTGCACCTTATCCAACTGCATTTATCTGATAGGTCCAGTCCTCCTGGTCTCAGTCTGCATTTGCTTCTTTACCTTTATCTTCCATCTGTGGTTTACCAACTCAAGGTAATTGAGCACATCCCAATGTAAAGTGCATTGGGCCAACCACCTTCTATAACCCTTAGATGAACTCCCCGAAGAAGGGATAGTTCTCATCTTCCATCAGATGGGAGAGGTCTAACTGGGCAAGGACGAAGATCCTGGTTTTCCTCTACAATACCTTCTATGGTAGTGCAATACAACACTATATGCTCTATTGTGGATTTCCCCTCTCCAGATGTTTTTTAATATTTCTAAAAACAATTTACTTTTATTTAGGCTATTTATTTCTTTTTTGGGAACTCTCTTTACTTTGTTGGCAGTCATTATATAATATACTTGTCAAACTAGTGGGACCTACTTTCTTCTGCCTATACTTATCGTTACTCAAAATGATAAAAAAAAAAAAATAGCTGGAACTTGGAAAAAAGAGCTTCAGGACCTAGTGCTGGTGCTGCTACTTATTGCAGAGATTGTAAATTATTTAGACATTTTCATAATAAGAAAAGATCTAGGTGTAATTTAAACATCTTTTTTTTTTTGGTATGTCCAATTACTCCTCTATTGAGTCGAAATAACATAAGTTACAGTATAAAAAGGGTCAAATTTCAGATGCAGCAGTCCGCACTACCTTCCACAGGTAATAAAAGTACCGGGGGATGTCCCCACTTGCTGTTGCCTGCTAATACTATTATTTATATTTGTTTCTTACTGGAAATAATTTCTACTCTTTATTTTAATAAGTAATATTATTAAAGAAATAATTCCTTCTACATGAGCACAAATTGAAGTTAATTTTTGTACAGGTTTTTCATTTTTATTTACTGAAGTTCCCAACTTAGTTTATTTCCTTAGTCCCTACACAATTCATTCTCACTTTTCATTTGGTTTTTTCTATGTTAAAGTTCCTGGTAGTCCAATCATAAAGTTTTCAATTTTTTGAGTTATGGTAGGTTTCAGCTCCCTGGTCATATTTTCCTTCAGCCTGTTGATTTATTGTAGAATTTAAAAATAAACGATCACCTCTATTTTATTTGTGGTCTCTATGGCCGGGTCATTCTCAGATGTGGTTCTCAGTTTATTCTATTGAGCTCAGAATTCTTTGCTCCTGAAACATTCCACTCCAGATTCTTCTTCTGACTAATCAGGATCTGGTAATACTTCCTTCTCTTCCATTAACACCTTCACCAAGTGTGTAGGATCCATGGGGTAGTTGTTAGTTAGAAAATTAAAAACTAAGACAATAAAGAAGTTAGGAAGCAATGAATTCCAGGAAAAATCTAACTAATCTGAGAGCACCAAAAAACTATTGCCTTGTGGATAAGGTATTCATATTAACACAATTATTTGAACCTCATAAATTTACAGCAATAATAACAAATAATACTCAAATAACTGTGAACAAATGTTCATATTGTGATTCATGCTAGAGAAATCATTTCTCTCACCAGAATACTACCACTCTTCTTTCCTTAGAAAACAGAATAAATAGATTCAGATATAGGTATGTCAGTAAAGAGTGAATGTGTTGACTAGACCTTGTCCGAACTGAAAGTGCTGTCAAGATGTACATGGACACTGAGCCTGTCTGTGGAGGGTTGGAACTCCCTCTACACCTTCCAACTGTCCCACTCCTCCCAAAAAGGTCATCCAATCTACATGTCTTGTCACCTGTATTTGCCTTTGCCAGTTTGCTATTATCTCTCAATTACACAAAGACTGAAAAACAGAGTCGCCTTCCCCTCAACATTAATTTCGAATTATTTTTCTGAACCAAAAATTGTCCACCAGGAATTAACCAAGAAATTAAAAATGCTGAATGACTCTAGACCTTATTATAAGTACAACCTACAAGCAAGCATTGATAGACAGGAATGTGAAATCAGCACGATTCAGATGTTACGACATGATGTCATAGGTGTTTGTCATATGTCTCAACTATCTGGTCACTTTTTCAATTGCCAAACATTCCTTCATTATGTAATTTAGTACTATTTATCTAGGTAGTCAATACAACTAATATAATTCATGAATATTCCACCGTTTTGTTTTGTAATTACTGAAATACCTACCTAATCCTCTGTATAGTATAATATAATATAGGTAAGGCATAGGACTTTTGCAAAAATAAATGAAAAGTACATAAATAAAAGTATGAATTAAAATAGTAACCCTAATAAAAACACAGGAGTAAGTAAATGTAGCAACATGTTAAAAAATCTTGTCTTTAAAAGCAGTGTCCATTTGCGATTTGTATTCAGCAAGTGACCTTGTCTTACACCCCTGTAATTCACTATAAAATGGTAAGAATGGAAAATAAAATAAAAAAATGAATGACGAAATTTATATTTTTATTAGTTTTATTTTAAAAAAAAAAATAAAAATGAAAATCAGGAAAACACCATTATTCCTTCCCCAGCCTTATTCCTAATCAATCAAAGGTCAATATTAATCGTTTTGTATGTTTATTTGATATAAACTAGATGAGCCTATACAATTAGTACCTTTATTCTGTTCAATCCTTGGAATGTTTATGGGGTTAATGTTTGTGTTATATAGATGAATTTTAATAATTTAATCATATTTTTTTTTCACAGCTGATGATGTTGGTGAAAATGTAGCATTTAAGGCTAATTCTGCTAAGGATGCCGAGTCCCTTTTTGACTATGTTAGTATGATGAAGTTGTGGTACAATGAAATTAATGATTATGATGAGAATGGAAACCATAAAGGAGTCGTGGGTCATTTTACACAGGTATCATGGAATAATTTCATTTACTGTTTAGTTGTGTGGTAAAAGAAGTTTCTAATCCATAATAATCGGTATCTCAAAAGAAATGGGGTAGCAGACATGATACACAAAAATCATATCCAATGATAATGACCAAAAGTAATTTTTATCATCTGTTAGGTATCATGTAGCTTTGTTCTATCTATCCCTAATCTTAGTTCAAAGCCCTTCTTTAAAAATGTTCTTTTTGAGTTCAACCATGAACAGTGCTCTCTCGGTAATCTATATTTGGGCTACTAATCAGTTGCACAACATTGTGGTGAGCTCGTTAGAGCTTAAGGTTTGAAGATTCTAACAATCTTAGTAGACTTGAGGGATTGATCAGCTCGCAGTGCTTAGGATCCGCCACACGATCCATCCCAAACAGTGCAAAAGTCAAACCTGCAAATTGGTCACCCCAACATATTATGTGGTTAGCCGTCTCATCCTCAGCATTGCAGAATCTGCTCAGGGGTGACTCTGTTAGCCATATGATTATTTAATCTTCAGGCCCCTGTATAGATCCTTGTAATTATCCTAAGAGAGTTCCTGTCCAGCCGAAGTAGTTCATCGCTAAGGGAATAGATATACCTTCCAATGGCTTATCGCCCTGCCAGATGCCAG